>NW_027186073.1:983303-985581 GCF_028583685.1 Petaurus breviceps papuanus | reverse complement strand
CCAAATGGCCTGCTGTTTGGTGGACCCATTTTGCTAATACCGGATCATCAGTTGTTGTCAAAGTAGGGACAATATGTTCAGTAGCAATCTTTGCCAGTCGATCAGCATGAGCATTGTATTCATGTTCTGGCATGGTGAAGGCCACATGAGCATCTACATGAAAAACTTACAAGTCAGTGACCAAAAACATGTTCCAGATATCTTCCCATAATTCTTTGCCTCAGACTTGTTTGCCATGAATTTCCCAATTTTCATTTTTCCACATGGGCATCCATGTAGCTAACCCATTATCTACCGCCCATGAATCAGTGAAAATATGACACTGTCCTGCTTGTTCTATTTTGATTTCTTGATATACTGCCATAAGTTCAGCATATTGGCTACTTGCACCTATCCCAGTACTTTCCAAAGTCCTTCTAGTGCATGGGTTATAGGCCACTGCTTTCCAATGTCTTTTTTGGCCCAAATATTTTGCTGTCCCATCAGTAAACCATGCATGTCTCTTTTGTTCCTCAGTTAATACATCATATCCCTCATTCCATTTTACAGTGGACTGTACCAACTGTTGTTTTGGCTCAGGGGTTGTGTCATTCCTCTCAATTTCTATGTTTGATACAGATTCATACAGCAGAAATTTCTCTTTTGTCTGTTTTCGCTCTATTTTGAATATACCACTTCCATTTGATTATACTAGCCTCTTGGGCATGTCCAATTCTGGGAGAAGCTGGGGTACTCAATACCCAGGTCATAATTGGGATTCCAGGTCTTAATATCACTTCATGGCCCAGAGTCAGTTGTTCAGTCTCCACCAAAGCCTAATATGCAGCTAACAACTGCTTTTCAAAAGGTGTATACTGGACTCCAGATGAAGGGAGTTTCCTACACCAAAATCCTAAAGGTACATTTTGGCTTTGTTGTTTTTTCCATAAGCTCCAGTTTGCTTATCATCTTGTACAGTCACTTGCAATTCCACTGGACCATTTTGCATGGGCCACAAATCTAGGGCCAATTGTAAGGCAGCCTTGGCTTCTTCAAAAGCTTTATTCTGCTCAAGTCCCCAATAGAATTCATATTTCTTCCATGTGACTCTATATAAAGGTTTTAAAATCTGTCCCAAATGTGGAATGTGGTGCCTCCAGTATCCAAACAATCCTATGAACTTTTGGGCCTCCTTCTTATTGGTAGGGGTAGGAAAATCTTGAATCTTTTGTCGGGCTTGAGGAAGAATCTCCCGTAGCCCCTTGTTCCATTGTATACCCCAAAATTTCACATTTTGAGCTGGTCCTTGAACCTTTGCAGGGTTAATTTCCCACCCTTTACTTTTCATATGCTCAATTAAAAGGGTCAAACTCCTTTCCACTTCTTTTTCATCTTTTCCCTGTATCATGATATCACCAATGAAGTGGGTAAGCTGTACACCAGGTAGCTTTAATTCATTCAACTGTTCAGCCACAATCCTGTGACAAATAGTGGGGCTATGTATGTACCCTTGTGGCAAGCAGGTGAAAGTATATTGTCTACCCTGCCAAGTGAAAGCGAATTGGTCCCATTGTTTAGGGTCTACTGGGATGGTGAAGAAGGCATTTGCCAAGTCAATAACTGCATATTTCTGGATTCTTTCTATTAAGGTGATGGTATCTGGAACAGCAGCATACAAAGAAGGAGTCACCTTTTTCAACTGTCTATAATCCACAGTCATTCTCCATGTCCCATCTGATTTCTTACTGGCCAGACAGGATTATTCCATCCTGTTGTTGTAGGGACTAACACTCCTGCTTCAACATATTCCTTTATAGTAGTGGCAATTTCATCTTGCCCACCTGGCACACAATACTGTTTTAAAGTAATTACTTCAGAAGGTTCAAGTAAAGTCATTGGGTCCATTTTTATTTTTCCCACTAAAACTGTATTAATTCGTATCTTCCTTACAGCAAATTGGTATCTCCCTTCAGGTAAATTCAGTGTCATGCCTCTCAATACATCTATCCCAATGATGTATTCAGGAATGGGTACAACAACCACAGTATATTCTTTCTTAGGTAACTGCCCAATTTTCATTATTTTAACTTGTCTGGCTGATATTTCCTCGCCTCCTAGACGTGTGATGGTAATAGGAGTTCCATGTTTAAACTTATCAGGGTTTCCATAGATAAGTGTGGCCTCAGCCCCAGTATCAAGCAGTGCCCTAGTCACAGTAGTTGATCCATTCTTCCAATATATTGTTAAACCAATATGGGGTCTGCAATCTCTTCTGCATATTTCTTTTATCTGGGCTGGG
>NW_027186073.1:979622-983293 GCF_028583685.1 Petaurus breviceps papuanus | reverse complement strand
GTCCCTTTCCCTATCCCATGGAAAATTTACAGAATGAGAAGGGGTGGATGGATTTTGATCTGCTTGCAATTCTTGGGGAGTACCTATATTGATGAGATCACATATCAATTGAAGTATCAAAATTATGACTTCTGTAATATGTTTAAAAGGAAATAAGCTAATTGCTATAGTTGATAGAGTACTGGACTTGGACTAAGGAAGAGAGAAGTTCAAATTTTTTCTCAAATACTTATTAATTGTGTGACCTTGGACAAATCATTCAACTTTTCTGTACCTGTTTCCTTATCTGTAAAATGGGAATAATAATAGCATCTATTATCCAGGGTTGTTGTGAGAATTAAATGAGATAACTTGTGAAGCACTTTTCAAACCTTACAAAGCTGTGTAAATGCTAGTTATTTATTATTATTATTATTTTATCATTAGAAGACATAGTAGTAAGTATTCCAAGAATGAAAAGCAACTGGAAAAGAACATCATGAGGAGCAGAGGGAAAAAATAAGCACTCATTTCCTTTTATTGATAAGAGATGGTGTTTTGGCATATATCATCAGCAGTGCATGTCCCAGCAAACTGGGAAGTGTTATGAGCACCAGTAATGCAGGTCCCAAAGAGTGAGCAGCATCATGGGGACCAGCAGCAGCTGAAGCAGTAGAGTCTCCATCAATGCGCAATGATTCAGGTAACAAAATAGGAAGTAATGTGGGCAACAAAACAGGCAGGTAGGTCCAAAGTACCCCTTTGTTTAAAGTAATATGAAACTGATGAGGTTACTCCACATTGATTACAGCCTAACACACAATGATAAACCTCAAAATTGCTTTTGAACCAAAGATGAAGGAATGGAAGAGGGACCCTGAATTAACATTGGAATGGGCTCTTCAAACAACAGTTTTGTCATCATACTCCTGATGGGGTTGGGTGTCCCATCTCCCAAAAGCCATGTCCATGATGATTGGTGCCACCACAGGAAGGGAGAAGTTTCTTTGCTCTGGCTTTCAAGAAGACTCATTTGACAATGAAAGTCAGTTTTCAGACATTGTTCCAATTGACTTTCTCTGGTCTCTCTTATTCATTTCTCAGGATGGAGCTGTCTAGAGCGGTGAGATCCAGGCTCCCTCAGAGGGCTCTGTACACTCAGTGGGATTGCTCAGGTCCTCTTTGATTGTCAGGTCTCCTTTCCTGACTCAATGGTTCAGAAAATTCATTCTAAGGGATGCCTTGGGGGATCAAGGAATGAAATTGTTGGGAAGTGGTTGCTACTACTTTCCTCAAATACCTGTGGGTGTCTACCACTGTAACTACAGCTCCTGAGTCTCCATCAGCGTGCTTCTCACTAACAAATCAGTCAGCTGATTTAATTAATTCTTCACAAAGATATTTCCTCAAAAAGTAAAGTGTCTCAAAAACTGTTTTTGAGCCAAAGATTAAGGAATGGAAGAGGCTTTTGGGAGATGGGATCTTAATCCCAGTAATCAGGAGCATGTTCAATCAGGAACAAAACTGTTGTTTGAAGAGCCCATTCCAGTGTTAATTCAGGGTTCCTCTTCCATTCCTTAATCTTTGATTCAAAAGCAATTTTGACACACTATGCAACACTACTATCAAACACTAAGCTACTATATTAGATTGATTCGCTATATTGTGTATATAATCCATTTTAATGTTAGAGATCTCTATTCCCACCACTAATGCTAAATTGTTCTGAAGATTACTACTTTGTAATAATTGGAAATCTGGTACTGCTATGCCTGTTTCCTTCCCATTTTTTTCATTATTTCTCTCCAGATCTTGGAACTTTTGTTCTTCCAGATGAATTTTGTTGTTATAACTCTATAAAGTAATTCCCTTGGTAGTTTCATCATTATAGCACTGAACAAGTATATTAATTTAGGTAGTATTATGGTTTTTATTATATTGGTTCAGCCTGTGTGTGGGCAATTAATATTGCTCCAGTAATTTAGATCTCTCATTATTTTTATAAAGTGTTTTGTAGTTGATTCATATAATTCCTGTGTGTCTTGGCAGCTTGACTCTCAAGGATTTTATATATTCTTAATTATTTTGAATGGAATTTCTCTTTCTAGTTCTTCCTGCTGGGTTTTCTTAGCAATATACAGAAATGCTAATGATTTATGTGGGTTTATTTTACATCCAGAAACTTAGCTGAAGTTATTGTTTCAATTAATTTTTAGTTAATTTTTAGGGTTCTCTAAGTAAACTATGAAATTATCTTCAAAAGAATTAAAAATTAATAACAGAGGGAAATGGTGAGGTGCATGGCAAGTTTGAGTAAACCACAATATAGTGAAGAAATTCAGAGAAGAAAAGGAGTAAAAGATATCAAAGGAATAATCAGAGAAAATGTATACGTGTACTTGTGTGTGTGTGTATATGTATACATATGTTGTTTTGCCTACCTTATTGTGTCATGTAAATGTTAGCTATCAATGTTATTATCATTACTCTCCACTACACAAAACTGATTCCCAAGATTATATCTTAAGAGACCCAGTCCAGAGAAGGTAGTTGAATAGAAAGTCTCTTAAGGACTGAAAATGTTTTTTGGTAGGTTTGGTATCCCCAGGGCCTTGTACATAGTAGGCCTTTAATCAATGCTTACTAAATTAAATTGATGCAGAACTTCCCATAAAAAGTACTATGTAACACAAAGGATAGATCATGATTAGCCCAGCTTTTAAGAATAAGCTAAGCAGCCCCTATTTGGGCCCAAGGACAACAGAGCTTTAACACTTGCTTGGTAGGCATGAAGACAGCTCACAGATGTTGTGAACTGTCTCCCCTTCCCTGTAGCGGAATAAATACCTCCCTCCCTAACATGCTTTTTGGATGCAAAAGTCATTGATTGAGGGAAGAAACCTTTTCAAAGTCACTAAGTTCAGGTAGGAAGAAAAGCATGGGGTTGATTGAACTGATTCTAAGGGCAAGATAACATACAGTTCTGGATTTAGATGTGGATAAGTAGGTAGAGCTAAAATAATTACTCCAACAATTCAGCACAATCATTGTTTCTGTTTTTTAAGGGTTTTTTATTACTAAGTTCTATGGGGTATTGGAGGTAGGGGCAAATATCTGGTTAAAGCTACAAATCAGCAATGAAAGTTATAAAATTTACAAAGGTTTGTTTGCTATTCTCTGCCACAAGATCTTCTTGGAGCTATGTATTTGGCTTCAGATTCTTCTAATGCTTGTCTCTGGTAACATAGAGGAACTTCCCTTCCTCCTCCTTCCTCCCCTCCCCCCGTCCCAGTGGATCATTGGACCTCCCAGACACTAATTAAGCACCTGCCTGTTGGGGCTCTTATCTGTTAACTGCTTCCAACTCCCCTGATGTTCTACTTATTCATTCAGGCATCTTCTTATTGCCCAGGGTTGGACCTTACCTAGCCTGTCTCTTGACCTCTGCTTTGTCTATCAAGTCTCCATACATCAGAGGTTCTTAACTTTGGTGCATGGGCCCCATTTTTATTTCAGGTGATTCTTGATCTTCTGTGTATGTATCATATGTATTTCTACATCTGTATCTACCTATCTGCCTATCTATCTGCCTATCTATCTGCCTATCTATCTATCTATCTATCTATCTATCTATCTATCTATCTATCTGTCTGTCTGTCTGTCTGTCTGTCTGTCTGTCTGTCTGTCTGTCT
>NW_027186073.1:947212-979612 GCF_028583685.1 Petaurus breviceps papuanus | reverse complement strand
TCTGTCTGTCTGTCTGTCTGTCTGTCTGTCTGTCTGTCTGTCTGTCTGTCTATCTATCTATCTATCTTAATTTTCCTTGAACTCTAATTGACATCTAGTATTTCCCTCAATTATGAATGTGGGCAACAAAATACTATTCTGAAAAAGGGTCCATAAGCTTCACCAGACAGACAACGAGGTCCATTATGCATAAAATACTTATATAACAATTCTTGATATGTCCCATTTAGCCTCTTTCACTTGAGCCTCAAATGACTGACAGTTATGTCTCCTCTCCTTCAGGGACCTTTAGCAATTATTTTCTCTCTCATGCACAAAATATAAACAAAATTTAAGTACTGCCCATCTGTGTCCCTGTATTCCTTCAGATCAGGGTAATTAGGACCCAACCCATCTCTTTAGTTTAGAAAAAGAATTATATAGATAATACATGAAGAACCAAAATCAGAGGAAACTAGACTCCATATTTCTACCTACATTGTCTTTCTGTTTGTACAATGACATCTGTCTCAGCTATCCCTTGATGCTGTCTTTAAGTTTTTCTTTCCCTACACCAAGAAAATTACCGATCTTTGAAGTATGAAGTATTGTTTAATTAGCATCTTTTGTAAATGAAACCCCAGAGACTTAGTAATTATTTTCTGGATCAATCCCTTTCTGTAATAAGCCAACAGATAAAGCAAGTCTGGGTTTGTAAGCAAACCCATTTTCCTATCGAAAATACTTTAGAAATAACTGAACTAGCAAGAGTTTCAGAAATGTTTTTTTTTTTCATTAGATCAATATTTTCTTTCTAGTACAAGAACATAACTTCCAAGGTTTGAAGTGAGTTGGCTCTTAGATTTTTATTTTTTTTTGATTGTTAGAGATTGAAGTGCTGAAATAAGAATTGTCATTTTTGAAATAACAAGAATTGGTGATTTGAAAGTTCCTTATAGGGAATAGACTTTGGGTATTGATGTAAATATACTTTTGTGTAAGAGAATGCTGAAAAGTTTGGACCAGAAAGCACTATTTTAAAAAAATTCAAGTGCCCCCATTATCTTTCTTCTGTGAATCATCCTAAGGAGGGTACTTAATTTTATTTTAAGCATCATTGTTTGCTAAATGACCAACCAAGTATAAGGATCAAACTAATTCCTGTTATGGTCAAGTATGTTCTCTCATTTCAAAATTGCAAGAAACAATTAAGAACTGTCAGAAAAGTAAGTATCTTCACCATTCACTATGGTATCCAATTAATTTTTCTTTAATCATGAAATGAGGAAGCAGATATTAATATAGCTTCCATTACATACACATGTATGCACACATATATGTATTTGTATATCTGTATATGCACATACAAATATACATACATATCAGTGTATACATGTATGTATGTCTATATGTGTGTTCACACACATATATATATATATACATATATATCATTAAATGAAGGAGCGCATAAGCAATAAAAAGATGCAAACACATTTTAAAAATATATTAGAGGAAAATGTTTTTAATAAAACAAGTATCATGTATAAGTTAGTCCAAATATATAAATAACATGGTCCCTGCTTATTTTTTCTTAATAATTACAAGAATATAAAAGTAATAGAAATTAAATACCAGAATTCACCAGTTTTGGGGTATTTTTTTCAAGTTTCAAGGAAAGTACCTAGAAACAAATAAAATTGAAGATGGCCATTAAGTAAATGAAAGGGGAATATATGGAAAGAAGACTAAGATTTTACACACACACACATACCATTAAATGAAGGAGTGCATAAGCAATAAAAAGATGCAAAAGCATTTTTTTATTGTTAGAGAATGAAGTGCTGAAATAATATATTAGAGGAATTTTTTTTAATAAAACAAGTATCATGTATAAGTTAGTCCAAATATGTAAATAACATGGTCCCTGCTTATTTTTCTTAATAATAACATTAATATAAAAGTAATAGAAATTAAATACCAGAATCCATCAGTTTTGGGTATTTTTTTCAAGTTTCAAGGAAACTACCTAGAAAGAAATAATATTGAATATGGCCATAAAATAAATGAAAGGGGAATATATGGAAAGAAAACTAAGATAATGCAAGTAGAAGGAGACATGACCAGAAGTAGAGGAAGTGAATATACTGGGAGAAATAATTGAATTCCCAGTTGAAGAAAAAATTGAAATGAATTTCAAGTAATCAGAGAAGAATGTGCAACCAGCATCTGGGTGTCAAAAGAAAGCAATTTTGGATAACATCTTTTAACTGAGTCTCTTAGCCCAATCTCATAGCTATTATTCTCCTCATCTTCTAATTTTATGGTGATTTATTTTATTTTTCTGACAGAAGTTAAGGAATATAAGATATCCTACTATATTGAATTTGAAAGCTGGTACTATCTTGTATTTTCTATTATTAAATATTCCCTGTAAAACTGTCCTCTACTAGTTTTCATCTTACTTGTTTCTCTGTTCTTCATTTTCTTCACTGGATCATCTTCCTTAAGCATAGGTTTTCCCAAAGACTCTGATCTCTTCAGACTCCTATCGATTCTGCACCCTTAGGTTCAATTTATCATCTCTATGCAGATGGTTCCCAAATATGTATCCAGTCCTCTCTCTCTCTTGAACTCCAGTATTATCTCTGTGGCCACACTAACCTCTCAGTTTCCTTATCTGTAAAATGAAGAGCTTGGATTATGACCTCTAATATCTTTTCCAACTCTAAACAATGAGATTTCTACTCTTGTAGTACAAATTTCCTGTTGGATACCTCTACCTCCACATCCATAAATACCTCAAACTTACCATGTTACTTATACTATATACTTGCCATCGTTTTCTCTCTCTGAACCTGTTCATTCTCACAACTTATATTGATGGTGTCAATCTTTTCCCAACCACCTACACTTAAAACCTCAGAGTTAACCTTATCTCTTCTTTTATGTTCACCATCTAACTCCCTTTCCCAACCAGATCCAGTTAAGTTTTGCCCTTTTTACTTCTACACTGTCTCTAGGATGTGATCCATTCTCTCCCTTAACCTTACCAACATCCTCTTGCTTAGATTATTATAATAGCCTCTTAATCAATCTACCTCTCTCCAGTATGCCCCTTCTGCAATCTGTTCTCCCACATAGCCAAGTCTGACAATTGAAAACATGCAATGATTCACTCCTATCTGGAGGATTTTATTTAATCCCAGGCATTACATTTTACTGGAGATGCTGATAACTTGGAGCATGTCTTAGAGAGTGACCAGCATGGTGTGGGAACTTAAAATCTTGCTCTGTGAGAATTGGTTGAAGAAAATAAATAGGTTAAGCCAGAGAAGAGAAGTTAAGTAATAAATCTATTTTCGAATGTTTAAACAGCTTTCTTTTTTGTGTGGATAAAGGGATAGAGGGAATTAGATTTCAGCCCAATATAAAGAAGTACTTTCTAACAATATGTTCCCAAAATGGTTCAGATTTCCTCTTAACATAGTGAATTTCCCAACACTGTAGCAATTGAAGTAGATATTAGATGAGGACTTGTCAGCAATGTAGTGGGCATTTGTCCTCTACAATCTATTCTAGTGCTAGGATTTTTAGTATAAAACTAGTAGATATTACCTTTGGCCTTCAAAGCAGGTCAGATTTGTGGGGTTCCTTATCTTTCTTGTTTATCAAAAAATCTTAAGTCTACAGATGAACTTCATTTTGAAAAAAATACACTAATATGCATTATATAACAATAGGAGAGTAATATGAAAAAATAAATGAAGTAGAAAAATAAAATAGTTCCATGTGAGAACAATGGAAATTAAAGGATTCAAAGGAGATACCTAAATTTAGAGCTTGTAGAAAACAATAGAACATGAAGAAAGCAACAATTCTATTCATATACCATAAGTTTGAAGTGATTAGTGACTATATCAAGCTATTTGGCCAGCAGTGATAACAATGCTTCAACGAAGACAGGAATATATTCCAACCATTTAAATTCAGGAACACAGGAGTAATACACTTTCGCTATACATGCATGATTGTTCTCTCTCTTAGGAGCAACTGTTAGTACAGCAGAGAAGGAATTGCAATGGGGATCATGGAAACAGGAGGGAAGCAGGTATGAGTGTTTTTACTGAAGAAGTTCTTTAGTCTTGAAACTTTAAACACACAATATCTGCATTTATAGAATTTTGGTAGAAAGGAAACAACATAGCTTGTGTTGATTGATGTAATACTGGCTTGTTACAATTCTTTCTTTGCAGGGTACAAGAGAAGCAGATGATAAGATCATACATTTAGGGCTTTCAAAGAACCTTAAGAAGCCATCTAGTTTTAAATATGAGAAAACTAAAGCCCTGGAAGAACAGAATTTTTATTGCTCAGACATTTCAGTCATGTCCATGACTGAACACTTAACCCTTTTGGGGTTTTTCTTGGCTCTTTAAATTAATAATGCCATACAAAGAGTCCAGGCCAATCTCTTAAGACCCAAAGGCTGAGCAGAACAGATCATAACTAAGGCAGGTAGAAATTTGCTGAGGGTCATAAAATGTAATCATAGAATTTTAGAGATGGAAGGAAATTTAAATATTTTGTAGTCCAACCTTGCTGGAGTATCTAGGTGGCACAGGGGATAGAGTACAAGGCCTGGAGTCAGAAAGACTTATCTTCCTGAGTCCAAATCTGGTTTCAGACACTTACAAGTTTTGTGATACTGGGCAGGACACTTAATCCTGTTTGGCTCAGTTTCCTCATCTGTAAAATGAACTGGAAAAGGAAATGGCAAACCACTCCAGTAACTTTTCCAAGAAAACCCCAAATGGTAGGGAGCTGGGGAGTTTTATAAATCCATATATGTATATCTATATAGATATAGATATATATGTCAATTTAGAAACATGTAGGTTTGTGTATATGTGTTGTATAATATGTATGCACATACATATACACAAATGTATGTATGTATCTATGGTTTGTGTATATTTAAATATATATCCTTATTGAATGTATTTAGTGTGTTTGCTATATTTTGTTTTAATTGTTTCTTTCACTGTATCAGTCTCTTCAAATTCTGAACTTGCTCTTAGAACTATCATGTACTTGATCTAAAACATCTGTTGCAGTCAACAAATTCTAATGACATTGATTACGGGGCCATAGCAAAGTGGTAAAGATGGATGAGCATTCTAGTCAGTTGTTAGGGTGGCCTGACAAAAGTTCCTATTATTTGACAGTACAGGAGTTGGGCGCTTTGTGGTATGAAGTCCAACAGTGGGATAAGTTTGGAGACCCCAGAGACTAAGATTAGCCTACTAGATTCTCTGGGAGATTTAGCAAGGGGATAAAAGCACTGCTCATTTTGCTATTTTTATTGAGAAATTAGCTGCTGGATTGGTTAGAGTCAGACTTAGTGCGTCAGAACTAGCTGAATCAAAGAAGACTGAATAATTTTCCATTGGTGCAGTTGAAGGTGAAAAGAGTCATGTATGGATAAGAAGAGGGAGTAGTCTCAATCCTAATTTGGTTCATCATTCCTGAAATGCAAACTGTTGGATATGAGTTTTGGAGAATGATGGGGACTGGTGTAAGGTTGATTTTTCTTGCATCAATTACTTGTCTACATCTTAACTTCACCCCCTGTCTTCTCTGAGGACTAGGGCCACAAGGATATATCCTGCTAGGGATATTTGATATTTTTAATATCTTTGATACTAAGCAGACATGCGCAGTACTTCCCTGGCCTCCCAGGTAGCCCAGTCTAAAAGAATGAAGAAATAGAAGACTTTTTCTAGATAGGATTTATGGATTCTAGTTATTAAAATATAAGGTCAACGAGAGGAATACTGATGGCTAGCTCTTTAGCAACCTGGTCAGGAAATACTGGGAAAAGAAGAAGTAAGATTCTATAGGGCCTTTGGCAAGTGCCCTACATCCTTTTTATCTTAGTTTTATCTAATTACTAACTATCAGGGTCAAGTTCACCAAACTTGTTTAGTTATTAGCATAAGATCAAAAGGAGATCTGATTACATTACAGTGGGGAAAGCTTTCTGGAAGAATCTCAATTTGCCCAGACTATCCTGTAGTGTTAACATGAAGCATGCATTATCCCTGATAACATTGCTGAGATTTCCACCCTCAGTGGAACTTTAATAGGGTGGGTAAGGTTCAGGAAAGTCTCAAGTTTGGCATAAACAATGTGACTTGTTTTTCAGCCATGTCTGACTCCATGACTCTGTGGTCTATGACGGCTTCTTGGCAAAGATCCTGGAGTGGTTTGCTGTTTCCTTCTCCAGCGTATTAAGGAAAATAGAGGTTAAGTGACTTGACCAGGGTTATACAAATCATGAATTTCTAAGGCTTCATTTGAACTCATGTCTTCCTGACTCCAGATCCAGTGCTCTATCCCTTGAGCCATCTACCTGCCCCAACCAATGCCAGCATCCTCCATGATGAGGTTGCTAATCTCTCTGTGTGTGCTATCAACAATGAATACATTCCTTTCCTTCACTCTCTTCTAATTCTGACCACCTGTATGCTTCCTTATGAAGATTTAGTTATGTTAAATTGCCCTGGGGTCAGGTTTGATAACAGTTGTATCCACTGTGACATCCACCACTGGTCTTTCATCATCATCAGTACAGTTTTCAATCAGTCATCAGTCTTCAGAGTAGAGGAATAGGGCAGAATTCTTGGCAACTTAGACTTTGGGCTGCTTTTATGGTCTGTAAGTTTGCCTTATGAAGAGGGGAGGGAACAAGTTCAGTTATCCCTTTCACATTGTGGGAGTTAGGGATTATATCGCCCCCATGATCTAGAAAATCCAAGTAAAATTTTTTGGTCTTCCCTTCATACTAGAGAAGGCTGGTTTTTTTAAATTTTTTCTTTTATGGCTTATTTATAACATTTTATTGTAAAATTTGGGTTACATATTTGGTCATAGGCTCTATGTCATATGCTAGCCTTTGTGTATCATCTGTGGTTTTCTGAAACTACTCCAAAATTCCCATTTAATTTCTTATGCTTATCCACAATATATAGAAACCATGATGAGTGAAGTTCCATTGTGGAAGGGATAACTGTAATAATTTTTTTTTTCTGTTTTGAGAGACTTTACCTAGTCTTTGGGAGGGTAGTGGTTCTAATGGTTAGATTTTTAAGGGAAGCAACTTTGGAGGGTAGGATCAGTGAAGGAACTTTGTCAATATAACCAGTTGCTTACCAGCACTCAGATACTTTTGCTACTAAATGGAATGATTCTCTGGGGAGAATCCTTCCTTATGGCTGTTATACCTTCATTTCATCTGATTAAGTGACCCACCTTTCAAACTTCAGTACCATGAAGGACTGGGTAAAAATCTCATAATATCTGGTGTTCTTCTTTGGCTTATTACCTTCAGACAAGAGGCCAAATTGAGCTTTGGGATGTTGTTTGATTTTGTTTTGTTTTTCCCCCAGCTTTGGGCTATTGACTCTTGCCTTTGTTAAGTGGTCTGATTTCCTTAATGAAGCACTGTATTTCTTCAGTCAATACGAGCTTACCAAAAGTGATAGTTCTCTCATTCTTAATTCTTTCTTATTGTCAATTTTAGGGACAATGAGATAGATGATAATAGTGAATGTATGTTGTTTACCAAAACCCCACACAATTTCAGGAAAAGGTTTTTTTTTTCCCTAATCTGGTTTCATTGGGAATTTCAGGCCTGATATTGCCAACAATGCCTGAAATTACTTTACTCCTGGGACCAATGAAGAATATTCCCCTAAACCCTATGTTTACTTTTACCCCCATTCCTTCAAAATGGTTTGGATAAATTGTCATCTTGAAAATCAAGGAGACCTTAGCAGTTGACAAATCATCATGACAAGAACAGGTAGCGAAAAATCACCCTGATCAACTTGGCAAAGGAAGTTAAGTAAGAGATGGGGGAATGTCCTGGCCAATTAATACATCTGCCCATTCCATGGGTAAGAGTAAGGGAGTGGGAATGTGGCCCCTAGAGAAATTTGGAAATCTTTATATTCTGGACTGGGAAATATGGATTCACTTTCCCAGAAGTGGATGACCAAATGAGGGAGATATGGTAGCCTAGGGACTGGGAAATATAGAATGAATGACAAAGCAAGGTAAAGAAGATTTCTTCTCAGTTTGCAAGAAAGGGGAGTACTCTAAAAACTAAATGCCTGCATGCTGCTATCATTTTCCCCCCAATTTATTTATTTATTTAAGTTTTCCACATGATTTTGAGTTTCAAATTTTCTCCCCATTTCTTCCCTCTCCCCACCACATGATGGCATGCATTCTGATTACCCCTTCTCCCAATATGCCCTCTCTTCTATCATCCTCACTTTCTCTTGTCCTTTTCTCCTTCTATTTTCCTGTAGGGTCAGATAGATTTCTATAACGCATTGCCTGTATATCTTATTTCCCAGCTGCATGTAAAAACAATTTTAACATTATTAAAAAAAAAAACTTTGAATTCCAAATTCTCTCCCTTCCTTCCTCTCCACCCACCCTCACTGAGAGGGTAAGCAATTCAATATAGGTTGTACATTTGTAGCCATGCTGCCAGATCCGGGGTTATCCTGGCTATAATATTCCTAGGACTTTTCTTTTTGGGATCTTTTTCCGGAGGTGATAGGTGGATTCTTTCAAACTCTATTTTGCCCTCCAGTTCTAAAACATCAGGGCAGTTTTCTTTGAGAACTTCTTGGAGGATGATTTCTAGGTTCTTACTTAGATCATGGCTTTCAGGTAGTCCAATAATTTTTAAATTCTCTCTCCTGGATCTATTTTCCAGGTCAGTGGTTTCCTCAATGAGATATTTCACATTGCCTTCTATTCTTTCATTTGGCTGGATCTGTTTAACAGCATCTTGATTTCTCATAAAGTCATTAGCTTCCATTTGCTCCAATCTAATTCTGAAGCAATGATTCTCCTCATTGTGCTTTTGAGATTCTTTTTCCATCTGGCAAATTTGGCTTTTTAAGGCATTCTTCTCCTCATTGCCTTTTTGAGCCTCTTTTGCCATTTGAGTCAGTCCATTTTTTAAAGTGTTATTTTCCTCAGTCAGTCTGTTGACTCTCATTTCATAATTTTCTTGCATCGTTCTCATTTCTCTTCCCAATTTTTCCTCCACTTTTCTTTTCTGCTTCTTAAGGTCCTCTATGGTCTGTAATCAGCTGGCATTTTTCTTTGAAGCTTTTGGTACAGGAGTTCTGACTTCACTGTCTTCCTCCTGTTCCATGCTTTGCTCCTTTTATATCCCCCAAATAGGAGTCTAATGTTGGAATCTTCTGTCTGCTTTGTTTCCTTTGCCTGGTCATGTCACCCCTCAGTCACTTGACCCCTGGGATTTTTGCGACAGTAGGACTCTGCCACCAGACAAGGGAGCTTTCATCCCAAATCCTGGGGTTTTCTCTGCTGCCAGAGGTATTAGATGGGTGCCCTCTCTGAGGCCTTCACAAGCTCTGGCAAGCTGAACCCATGCCCCAGGACCTCCACCCTATACTGCAATCCAGATCCAAGAAGGTTAAAGCAAGAACAATTACCCCTCAGACTGGTGTTTGGTCCCCCTACACTCTGCAAGCCCGGAGCTGAAGTTGACATGTGGTGCTGGCTGGCTGTGCTGGTGTCTCAGAGGCTTCTTGCCCCTGTGGCAAAAGCCAATGCACTCCCACTTACTGGATCCCAAAATCCAGACTGCACTGACCTCTCACTTTGTCCTTCTCATCTATGTGTTGATAATTCTGGAAATGGCCACAGCTGCTGATCTGGAGTCCCTCAGGCTGGGGGCTGGTCAGGCCCACCCTGGGGCTAAAACTGCTGGCTCAGGCAGGCCATGTGCTCGGCTCCCAAAGCGCTGTGCTTGCCGATTCCTGCTGGCCTGTCGGGCTGTCCTCAGCAGGAGTACACAGCTTCTCTGTGTAATTTTGCCCCAATCATGCTTTATAAGTCATTCTTCCCATCATTGACTTTTTGGACATCTTTTGTCATTTGGTCTAATCTATACTTAGGGTGTTATTTTCTTTAAAAAAATTTGGGTCTCCTTTAACCAACTGTTGACTCATTTTTTTCTTTTCATTATTTTCTTGCTTCTTTCTCATTTCCCTTCACACTCTTTCCTCTACTTCTGTTACTTGATTTTCAAGTCCTTTCTGAGTTGCTCCATAGCTTGTTATCAATTCATATTTTTCTTGGAGGCTTTGGATGTAGAAATTTTGACTTTTTTGTCTTCTTCTGGTTGTATATTTTGATCTTCCTTGTGACTAAAGTAGGATTCTATAATCTGAGTTCTTTCTCACTGTTTTCTCATTATGCCAGTCAATTACTTGACTTATTAACTCTGTTAAGGTAGGGCTATTCTTCCAGTGGGGAGGTCATATTGTCCCAGGCTTTAGGAGTTTTATGTAGCTGCTTTCAGAGATACTTCAAAGACCTGTAAATTTTCAGTTTTTCTAATTTGATATGATCTGAGGAGAAGTCTTTTCTCCTCTCCTGACATCTACTCAGGTCAGTAAATATACACAAGCACTCTTTTCTTCTCTGGAACTGTGAGGAGGCTTCTCTCTCCACTGCTGCTACAAGTTCTGCCATGTCAGTGATTCTTGTCACCCCAATTCTGCCACCCAGGTCCAATTATGGGCAAAGTAATAGAACCCTGCCTTAGTTCCAGCAAAGAGATTTCAGTAATCTCCTTCTAATCAGTTGTTTGATCCCCTTACCTTCTGAGAGCTCTTGGAGCAGCCACCACCACTGCTACCACTGACACCACTGCTGCTGCCACCATCCTGGAGATGTGCTCGGGCCAGGGTGGTCTGTGCTCTTCTCTCATCCAGGTCTGACAGACCTTTCCCATTCACCTTCTAAATTGTCTTTGATATTTGTGGGTTGAGAAGTCTGGAAACTACTTCAGCTGCCAGTGGATCAGTCCCCTAAAGCCTTCTCTGGGTTTGTTGGGGCACTGTCTGTGCCATCATGGCCCGCATTGGACTGTGTACTTCTCCCAGCCCATTGCAACAGACCTTTCCCATCAACCATTCAGGTTGTCTTAGGCTGAAAATTTGTTTAACTCTGTCTTTTTGTGGGTATTCTGCCTAGAAATTGCTTAAAGTCATTTTTACAGGTATTTGGAGAGATTTTGGGGAGAACTCAAGCAAGTCCCTGCTTTTACTCCGCCATCTTGGCTCCACCCCTCAGAAATCATTTTGCACATATTTTAAAGAGCAGATGTCCTTTGAGTCCTTCTAAATCTGGTGGCTGGTTTTCTATTCACTATCCTTCTTACACTCCCGTCAATGAGCCTTCAGTTCCATGATGTCCTTCAAAGAAAGTTTGTGGTCTTTGCCACACCATGGCTTTTTTGACTTTGAGGGGTACTGTAACTTTGATTGTGATTGATTTTTTTTGGTTTTGTTTTCTTTGTTTACATTGTGCCTTCATAATGTCTTTGAGAGTTTTAGTCACTAGACTTGGGTCATTTACCACTAAGCATAAAAAAGTAGATTTGTTCTTGGTATGGCCTTGCCAAGACCAATACCAAGAAGTAGAATTCTTATGTATTATTCATTTTACTCGGGTCTTGGAATATAAGGAGTTGACCTAATTGCATGGCATTGGTAATTTATATTTGCAAAGCACTTAGCACTATTTCTGGTACATAATAAATTTTATCTAAATGCTACTTATTAATATTATTACTAGCCCTTAGTTATGAAGAGCCAATGTGAAGATAATTTAAACATAGCAAATTCCACCCTTTGGTGAATCCTGTACAAACAAGAGTAGTTCTTTGGGCTTGATGGTCTTTTTATTCTCTTGTGGGCTAGGCTTGATAGTGACTCAGGTGCTTTCCGATGAGGGGGAACCAGGATAGCTGAATTTGTCAATCTGTATTCTTTCTGAGTATGTGTATTTAGTAAAGGATTTTTTAATGTCTCATTGACTCAATCAATAGGCATTGATAAAGCACTTCCTATGCACCAGGTACTATACTAAGTACTGTACTAAATGCTGGGAACACAAAGATGAAAGTCAGATAGCTGCTTCCCTTGAGAATCCTATATTCTAATGAAGGAGATCAGTTCTATGCTTTAAGAAAATAAAATAGATAGGGAAGATGAAGCACATAGATCAACTAGGAGACTATTGGAATAGTTCAAGTGAGAAATAATAAGGGATTAAGCTAGAGTAATGCTTGTATGAGTGGGGAGGGAGGGGAAGATATGAGAGGTAGTGTGGAGATAGAAATAATAAGATTTAGCAGCTGTTTGGAAATGTGGGGTGAGAGGAGCCTGGGGTGACACGTGACTGACACACAAACCTGTGTGATCAGAAGGATCATTCTATGCCTTTGACAGTGACAGGGAAGTGGAAAAATAGGGAGGAGAAGATGATTAAAACTGTATATATTGAGCTTGACATGTATTTGGGACATTAAGTATGAAAAGGCCAACAAGCAATTTGAGATGTGGGAGCCAGAGTAGGATTGGATTTAGATGTAGGAGTTATCTACACAGAGAAGGTAATTAAACCTATGAGAGTTAATGAAGTCATTTAGAGAGTAGACAGTCAACAGAAGAGGGCTCATAACTTGACCCCATAATTAGAGAGGCAAAATATGAATGATGAATCAGTGAAGAAGACCAAGGAGTAATTAGACAGATTGAATCAGAAGAGTACATATCATGAAGAACAGTAAAAGAGAGATCATCTGGAGGGAGAGAGAAAACAACAGTTGGTCAGTGTGGCAGAGGTTGAGGACTGAGAAGAATCACTTATATTTGGCAATTAAAAGATTATTGGTAACTTTAGCACAACAATTTCAATTGAATGTTGAGGTTTGAAGGCACATTGCAGGAATTTAAGAAGAGGGAGAAGGGAAGAGGAATAACCAGGATTAGAGAATTAGGGTTAGGGTTATTAAGCACCTACTATGTGTCACTTAGATAAACACTTTACAAATATCATTTCATTTGATCCTCATGACCACCCTTGGAGATAGGTGCTATTATTAACCCCATTTTACCATTGAGGAAGCTTAGGCAGACAGATGTTAAGTGACTTACACAGGGTCACACAATGAGTAAGTTTCTGAGGCTGTATTTGAACTTAAAGTGTGTCCTGATTTCAGGCCCATTCTCTATCTTTTTTACCACTTAGTTCCTCAGAGAGTGAGAGGAGAGAAAATGGAAATAGCCAGTATAGATAACTTTTTTGAAAGAGTTTGACTAAGAAAGGGTAAAGGAAGGGGCAACTAGGTGGTGCAGTAGATAGCACACTGACCCCAGAGTCAGGAGGACCTGAGTTCAAATCTAGCCTCAGACACTAGCTGTGTTACCCTGAGCAAACCACTTAACCCAGAATGCCTCAAAAAAATATATATATGTGTGTGTGTGTGTGTGTGTGTGTGTAATGTGCATGTATGTGTATATATGTATATGCATATATGCATGATTAAACATACATAGATACAATATATAATGAATGTATGTATAGATACACATCTATATGTAGATAGATATAGATACTTTATGTATGGATAGATATAGATATCTATATCTAGATATATAAGATGAAAGCAGATATGAAGAGACTTTACAACAATTTTGTATACAGAAGGGAAAGAACCAATATATAGTCAGAGATTGCAGATTAGGGGAAGGATTATAATAGGAGAAATCTACTGGAGAAGATAAAAGAAGAGAGGATCATGGTTGCATGTAGAATGGCTAGTCATCGTGAGAAGGGCAACCTCTTCCTCATAGACTAAAGGCAAAAAAAAAAAAACAGTGAGGGAATGATGGCAAGAGGTTATGAGATGAGATGTCATATGAGGAAAAGGGAAGTCAAAGAAATTCTCCTTAACATGTTGATTTTTTTTGCTGTTGTCAACAAAAAAAAGGCCTCAACTGAGAGAAGAAGGGAGTTATTGGAAGAGAAAACAATATAATTTGGAGAGCATGATAGAGATTCAATTAGGGAAAAGGAAAACAATTGCCTTCATATAATGAATGTCCAGTTGAGATTACATAACACATTTGTAGTGATCTGGTCATCATAGTTGAGAGACATTTCAGTTTTGTTCTAGGACATGTTCAGTTTGTTCAATAAGCAGTGGAGGAGAGGGATGGCGGGGTAAAATCTCTCTAGATTCAGACCTCACATTTAGGACTAGCACATGTATGTCCTCAAACAACATCTTAATGTGCAAATCTGTGGAGCTAGAAGCTACTCATTGTTCATTCTAATTTTTGTTCTCTTTTCTTATAAAGCATTGGCAGAACTCACAAAATATCCATGAATAACTACACAGTGCTCACCTAGTTCATCCTCCTGGGGCTTACAGATGACCCACTGTTCCTGGTTGTCATTTTCATTTTTCTTTTTCTCACCTACATGTTGAGCATGTGCGGTAACATAACTATCATCACCCTCACCTTGTTGGATTCCCACCTTAAGACTCCAATGTATTTCTTCCTGCGTAATTTCTCATTCTTAGAAATCTTATTCACAACCGTATGTATTCCAAGATTCCTGGTCAGCATCATAACCAAGGATAAAACCATTTCTTACATGGGCTGCTTGACCCAGCTGTTTTTCTTCATCTTCTTGGGGGTGACTGAATTTTATCTTCTGGCTGCCATGTCCTATGATCGCTATGTTGCCATCTGCAAGCCCCTGCATTACACAACCATCATGAATAACCGAGTTTGCTATCAGCTAGTACTCAGTTCTTGGATAACTGGCTTCCTACTTATCTTTCCACCAGTAATCATGGGACTTAAACTGGAATTCTGTGCTTCCAATGTCATTGATCATTTCATCTGTGACTCCTCTCCCATCCTGCAGATCTCTTGTTCAGACACACATTTTCTAGAGCTGATGTCTTTTACCTTAGCTGTGGTGACACTAATGGTCACATTGGTGTTAGTGATTCTTTCCTACACATACATCATTAGGACAATTCTGAAATTCCCCTCTGCCCAGCAGAGGACAAAGGCCTTTTCTACCTGTTCTTCCCACATGATTGTTGTCTCCATTTCTTATGGTAGCTGCATCTTCATGTACATCAAGCCCTCAGCAAATGAAAGAGTGGCTTTAAGCAAAGGAATAGCTGTGCTCAATACCTCAGTTGCCCCTTTGTTGAATCCCTTCATTTATACCCTAAGGAACCAGCAAGTGAAACAAGCCTTCAAAGATATGATCCAAAAGACTATGTTTGCAGCACAAAGAAATAAGAGAATCTGTTGACATAAGTAACAAAAATCACCAAGAAAAAAATTTGAATGAAAAAAAAAATTCAGATAATCTATTATATGTCACCTCTCTTGGCATTTTGCTTTATTAACTTATTTCATGCCATTTTGGCTACTTCTTTCAGTTCTAAAGCCTCTTCAATGCTATCCATTCAAGTACAACTTTTAGTGACATGAGACCTAGCAAGCCTGCCATTTTTTTTTCCTGTCAGAAGTTGAAATTTCATTTTCTTCATAAGGCATTCTGAATGAAGGGCATGGTATTTTTAATCATAATATATGATTCTATTTTAATTATATGTATGAAGTAAATTTATAATTAAATATATAATTATACATTAACTTTATATAATAACATAGAATTTATATATCACATATGCTATATAAAATATATACTTTAAATAAATATGTAATTTAATTTAAATTAAAATAATTTAATTGTATTAAAATAATCATTAAATATATCACTGAAACCACCACTACCTTAATCCAGAAGGGTTTTTGAAGAAAGTGGAATTTGGGGGCATAGACATGATGATGGAGTATAGGCTGGGATCCAGTTGAATTCTCCCAACATTCCCATCTAAACAACATTAAAATAGCTCCTCAAACAAATTTTAGAGTGACAAAACCAATGAAATGTCACAGTGAGAAATTTTAGGAGCTCAGCAGGAGAAGCCTGTGCCACCAGGGTGGTTCAGTAAAAGCAGCAGTCATGGGCCTGAGAGGCAATGTGCCATGAGTAGCAACAGCTTTAGTAGCAACAGCTTCATGAGCTCTTAGGAAAGAGATTGTATGGGAATTGGACAACTGATCAGATAGAGATTACAGGGAACCCTTTACTGGCACAGGGTACAGTTGGTGCTGATTGGCAACTCTACTACCAATAATCAATTCTAGGTAACAGTTCCATGAAAAAGAGGAAAGCTTGTGGTTAGTAACAAGGGGGTAGGTGCCCTGGTAGCAACTCCAAGGCAAAGAGGAGCACTAGTAGCTTTGGCTGCTGGGGAATAGGGACCCTTGTTGAGTAAAGACCAGAGCACAGAACCAGAAGAGCAGTGACCACACCTTTCCCAAGATAACATCATCTTGGAAGCGTCAAAAACTTGGAGACTCCCTAGAACTAACTATGAAAAGAACAGCACAAAAAGCTCAAAGATTGGGACATTGCCTTCCCACCCCTAGGTGAGTGGAGCTCAACTTCAACATAATGTTCAAAGTCAAGAGATAAACAGGAAAAAATGAGCAAAACAACAACAACAAGAACTTGATGATATAAAATTACTATGGTGGTAGAAAAGACCAAGACATAAACTCAGAAAAAGACAACAATTTGAAAATAGTCACAAGTAAAAGTTCAAAGAAAAATGCTAGTTGAACCCAAGCCCAATAAATAATTCCTAGAAAAGTTAAAGAGAAAAGAGTGGTAGAGGAAAAAATAGGGAAAGAAATGATAGTGATGCAAGAAAATTATGAAAAGAGAATTAACATCTTGGTAAAAATGGAAAAACACAAAAAAACCTCTTGAAAACAGAATTGATCAACTGGTAAAACAGGGACAAAAATTCACTGAAGAAAACAAATTCTTGAAAAAACAGAGTTGACCAAATGGAAAAAAGTACAAAATTTCACTGAAGAAAATAATTCCCTAAAAATTAGGATTGGACAAATGGAAGCTAATGACTTCATGAGATATCAAGAACCAATAAAACCAAATCAAAAGAATGAAAAAAATGTAAAATATCTCATCAGAAAACAACTGACCTGGAAAATAAATCAAGTTAAATTCAAGAATTGGGGCTACTGGGGAGTCATGGTCAAAGAAAGAGCTTAGACATCATATTTCTTTTTTTGTTTTTGATTTTGTTTTTTGCATGGCAGTGACTGTGTGTGTGTGTGTGTGAATTAGATTCCCAAAGAATACAATCCTTTTTATTTTCTACTTTGCGCAGATATAGCTTGCTCTGTACAATAGACACACTGTGGCAAATTACATGTGAATTGAATTGCTATACTTTAAAATCCTTTGAAGAGACGCTAAAGGAGGCATGCTGGAGACAAAGTGAAATAGTGATGGATATGGGATTGGAATAACTGATCTCAAATCTCATTCCAGACACTCATGAGCTGTGTCACCCTCATGACCCCAATTCCTTTACTCTGAGTTTTCTCATTTATAAAATAGTGATCATAATAACATTAACTCCACAGGGTTATTATAAGGATCAAATGAGATCACATGCAGAACATTTTGAAAACTTCAAATCACTATATAAATGTTATTTATTGTATTATTATTATTATTATAAGCATCTTTACAAGTAAACTCTTTGGTGAAATAGAAGTATTTTTTTTTATAGTACGAATAGATTGCATGTCTATAGACAAATAAACTGAACGTTCTGAAAAGCCAGTATCTTCCTTGACTGAGACCAAAAATTTCCAGTAGGAACATAGTTGCCAAGTCTTGCCATTTCTACCTCAGAGCATCTTTTTTTTTTTTTTACAAATGTCCCCTTCTTTCCACCAACTCACTTCATGCCCTTACTATCCATCATCTGGACCATTGTGATGGTTTCCTGCATGTCTCCCTGCCTTAAGATTTCCCTCTGTTCAATCCATCCTCCACATAAATACTAAAACATAGATCTAACTATATCACAACAGCATTCAATATACTTCAATGACTCCCTATTAAATCTATGACAAGATAGAAACTGCTTTGTTTGTCATTTAGAGCTCTTCACAGCTTGCCCCCATCCTATATTTCCACAATGTTTTTATATGGTACGTTCCTCCATGGGTTCAGCAGTCCAGGCATACTGTCTTGCTTGTTTTTCCTTACATATGACATTCCAGTTAACATTTCCATGGCTTTTCATCATCTGTTTCCATGACTAGAATTCTGTCCTTCCTCTGCCTTTTGAAATCCCTAGTTCTCTTTTTTCCCCCTTTTTATGGGGGCAATTGGGTTTAAGTGGCTTGCCCAAGGTCACACGGCTAGTAAGTGTTAAGTGTCTTGAGGCTGGATTTGAACTCAGGTCCTCCTGACTCCTGGGCTGTTGCTCTATTCACTGTGCAACCTAGCTGCGCCCCCACCCCAGTTATCTTTTAGACTCGAGTAACATACCACCTTCTGCATGGGGCCTCTCTTGTTCCCCCAGCTGCTAATGCCTTCCTCTCCAATATACCTTATCCCTGCTCAATATTTCTTTTTATGTAAATGTATATTTCTTTTTAGAAATATTTGTATTTCTTTTTGCTGTATTTGAATATAAATATAAATATTTTTGTTGCATATGACTATAAATGTTTTGAATATGTCTATATATGTTCACCTTGTCTTTTCCTTTAGAATATAGGTTCTTAAATGGCAGGAATGATTTCTTTTAAAATTTCCATTGCCAGACACATAGTAGGCACTTAATACATGATTGCTTTTTTGATTGACTGTAAAGAAAATCAATGAGAAAATACAAGCCAATATACAATTACTGCCTTAATATATTTGTAGGCACCTAAGATTTATGTCTTAGACTTTATATGGTATCCATGGAAATAATGTGTATATTAATCAATATTTATAAATTATTTTATATAACACTTGTTGAAATTTTTCTTTTTTACATTTTGGCAAACCCAGATGTGCTGAAAAGAAATATTAATGTCACATGGCAATGTCTTAAAATCACTTTTTTCAAGAAAGTTTCCTAGATGGAATGAGTAGGGATTTGCATTGGCTCATCTTTTCCATTTAGAATATTATTTGTCTAGTCCTTTCTAAGCAAAGATTCTATTACTGTATAATATGAAAATCACTAAGATTTATAACAATATATTTTATGAATATCCATTTATTATATAAATATCCATGCTTTCATTTCTGACTTATATTTAGCATAAAAAGAAGGAGGCATCCTCTCCAAAGAAAGTTATAAACTTTAAATAAAGATATTAAAAATTGTAAGGGACAAGAAAAATGTAAGAATGGTTCTACTTCTCTTAGTCTTAAAAAGCAGCAGGCAGCTGGGAAAAATGGGAAAGTTTGCTGGCACATAGGCCTGGGTTTTTTCGTCTGAGAAAATCAGGGATTGAAGTAGATGACCTTCCAGGTGCTTTCTGGCTCTAAATCTAGAATCTGTATGACTTTAATCTGTGCTAAAATCTTCTTCATATTACAACAGGGAAGAGAAGGGGAACAAGTAAGGCACTTTACTAAGTGCCTACTGTGGGTCTGGGCACTTTTACAAATATTACCTAGTTTGACCCTCTCAACAACCCTGGGAGGTAGATGTGATTATTCTTCTCATTTTACAGATGAGGAAGCTGAGGCAAACAGAAGTAAAGTGACTTGCCCAAGGTCACACAGATAGCAAGCATCTGAGGCCTGACTTGAATTCAGGAAGTTAAGCCTCAGAGAACTGAAATGACTTTGTCCAGTAGCAGGGCTAGGACTTGGGTCTTGGTCTTATAACATTGAATTAATTGCTATTTCTGTTGCTCTGTGCTGCTTATTTGATCCTATCAGCATTATTTTTCCATCGCTGTTGCTTCTTCTAACACATTTGCACATGAACACTGCCCATTGATCTTTGAGGCCATGGGTTTGGAAGGCCATTCATTATTAGTTCTTTGTTGCTGTTGAGTCGTTGCAATCATGTCTGAATCTTCTTGACCACAGTTGAGGTTTTCTTGGAAGGAATACAGTGGTTTACCATTTCCTTCTCTAGTTCACTTTAAAGATGAGAAACTGAGGCAAACAGGTTAAGTAACTTGACAAGGGTCACACAGCTTGTAAGTGTCTGAGATGGGATTTGAACTCATGAACGTGGATCCGACTGATTCTAAGTCTAGTGCTCTATCCATTGGGCCTCCTAGCAGCCCATTATTAGCTCAGGCTGTAACAATAAGGCCTATGCAACCAGGTTCTCATCCTCCAAGTTGCTGCGGAGACACTTTCTTGCCGTGATCTGATAGGAGGATCCCTGGCAAAAGCCTCGAATCCAAAGGGAGAAAGAAGATGTCTTGGCACTGACAGAACCACTAGGATTTCAGGGAATAAGGGCAGGGGTATAATAGTATCACAGATTTAGCCCGTGAGTGACTGAAAACGATCCAAAGAAATAATATGTTGGGGGTCTTTATTACTAAATACTATAGACAAAAGACATTAACACACCAATAGAGTAATAAAGTTATACAGTTTCAGGGGCTTTATTTATTTATTATTAAATTTTTATTTTATTGGTTAATCTTGGGCCTCCCTACACATTTACAGGGACATTGGCCTAGTTCTTTCATTATTTCCTTGACCTGTTGTCTGGTTTTAGGTTGTAAATTCCCTGGGGCTAGGGACTGACTTTATTTTTATTAACTATATCTCCAGTGCTTCGCATAGTGCACGGCACATAGCAGGCTCTATATAAATGTTGTTTGGATTGGATTCACTAGTGAGAGGGAGCATGGCATGTGTAAGGGTTATGGGATTTAAAGATCTTCCATGCCCCATTGGACTTGCTGACGTAGCAGGAAGGGGCGGAGCAAAAGGAAGTGGAAGCCAAGCTGGAGTTCCTGGGGTGGCTGGCGGTAGTGGCGACGGCGGCAGCAGCAGCAGCAGAGGCAGAGGCAGCGCGAAGCCCTTTTTGAGTTAGCCAGAATTTCTGCTAAGGACTCCTGCTGAGGACTGCCAGGGGCCGGAGCTGCTGGGAGCGCGCTTCCCGGATGCTGGGTGGTTGCTTTGTTAAAGGAAAGCAACTCAAAATGGGTTAACAAGCTTACTTTAATCAGTCAGACATATATCGTTTACCTTGTTCAGGGGAAAAAGGTCAGCACCCCGAACTTCAAAGCATACAGGCAGAATTATCAAGACAGAAACAGATCAAGTAGACAGATTTCCAAACTGTCTAACCATTACATCCATACCCAGTCAACATCTGGGTTTCCACATCTGGGTTTTTTCAAAGCCGGGGGATTCTCAACTACGGCTTCCCAGAATTCAGATCAAATCACAGAACACTTCTCAAAGTGAGTCCCAAAACAAAGCTACACATCAGGGCTTATATAGCCTTCTCCTGGCTCAGAGAATGTAACAACCTTATTGACTCACTGGCCAATCAAGAAGTATTTACTGAAAAACAAGCCTCCCTCTCCAGGCTTCAGGTGCATTTTAGCCTAGGGGCAGGGAAGATCTTCCAAATTTGCATTCCCGTTACAGCATGATGGAGGGAGCTTGATAGGTACCATTTAGCAAGTCTTGTTGTAAAGGGAAGTGTCTGCATATAGAATGACAAGAGCAGAATATTCCTTGAAATGAATTGCATGTTTAAATGTAGCTTGTTTTATATCAAGAATAGAAATTTTCAGTGAGAACAAGTCTCAACAACTTAAATAAAATCCAGTTGGATAATGTGATTCTATTATAGTTATTGTCTTTGTAAACATACTTTAAGAACACATCTAAGAAATGAAGAGCAATTAGACTATAGATAGTTGCATATCTTAATAATCCATTTATTTGAAGTATGTATACTTTCATGTGACCAGTATTGAAATTATGAAGTATTAAAATTGAATATTGATATAAAAATAACTCATTATCTTGGTGCAAAGGCAAAAACATTCCATTTCCTCTGAGAATCTTCCTAGATGTAAAAAGTAGAGATCTTTATTTCTCTTAACTAAATAAAATATAATTTTTCATAGTTCTTAGAAAGCAAAGATAGTATTGCCATGTTGTATTGCTATTTCTTATATAAGCATACATTATATAAAAATTATATTGTATATTATAATATGTAATACTGCTCACTATATTGGTGAATGCTTATTTAACTTTGTCAGAGCCTGCTGCTGATTAAACTAGTGTTACAGTGAAATTCCTTTTGGAACCAGTGGTTTTGCTGTTTTATATGACAGTTGGCTGTACCCTTAACGATGGCCAACTCACTTATCGATGCCTATCTGTTAGCATCAAGGATGAGTAAGGAAGGCAGTATGAATGTACAAGTTTTGTAGTCAAAGCTTTAGAACTTGAAAATAATTGCTGGACTAGCTGGAGAAATCACATATTGTAGTAGAAAGAACATGGGCTTTGGAGTAAGAGATCCCAGGTTTAAATCTGAGCCCTGGTAATGACTACCTCTGTGCCTTTGGCAAAGTCATTTCACTTCCTCAAAGCTTCATTTCATTATCAGTAAATGAAATGTTGGACTTCATCTCTAAGGATCTTTCCTGCTCCAAATTATGGGGTCCTAGGAGAAATGCGACTTAATTGTCATCATTAGAAGTATTCGGAATCCTGAGGACTTCTAGTCAGCATATGTAAATTGTTTAAAATTGTATCATGGTTTGTTGAGAATGTATTGATTATTTCTGCCTTTTTACATTTACAGTATCTCTGTGCCCCTTTACAGGGTCAGTTTCTGTAAAAGCCCCATGTGATGCTGAGAAATATGTATATTTTTTGCTGTCTATAATGGTAATGAGAATTTGAAGATCTTCCCTGCCTCTTAATAAACCTTAGTTGAACTTGAAGACCTTTCCTGATTTGAAAGTATACTCTGCCCTCTAATAGGCTGAATGTGGTCACATGGAGCCTATGGTGGGAAGAGTTTGCTGAAGGGTAGAGCAGAGCCCACTGGAGAAGCTTGCATTGAGGGAGGCTGGTTTCTCAGGAGACACAACTTTTGTTACTTTGTAGTCTAGTGGGTCATAAGGGTTGTGATGTTCTCTGACCTTGGCTTATGTTATATATATATCTCTGAGGTGGGGCTCACTTTGGGAAGAGCTGTGTGATTTGACCAGTTGAGACTCTGGGCAGCCATTGAGCCTCCTGGCTTTGTAAAGCCAGATTTTGGTGTTTTTCTCTCTGGTAACTAACTAGGTATGGATGCTAATGGCCACACAACTGGAAGCCCTGTCTGCTGGTCTGTTTCTCTGTACTTTTTGTCTGCTTGTAACTTCTGCTTGTATTCTCTGAAATTCAGGGTGCTGACTTTTCCCCCTGAACTAGATAAATGATATATGTTTGATTAAAGTAAGATTGTTAATCCTCTTTTGAGTTGCTTTCCTTTAGAAAAGTAGATCAAAGAACCTGTGTTAGCAGCCATCCTGGGTATGCTAGGGTGCTTCCTGCTGCATTTTCCTAGTTAGAAGATGCCATAAGTCTTTCACCTTTAGTTTATCCAACAATTTGTTCAGTTTTATATTTTTCCTTTTGTTTATCTTTCTGTTAGACTTATCCAAAACTGACAGAGGGATATTAAAGCCTCCTTGGCTATTGTCTTACTTTCAGTATGCTGAGCTTTCCCATGAACTAGTGAATATAATTAAATTAAGATTATTGACCCCTTAAAAGTTGCTTTCCTTTAAGAAAAGCAGATCAAAGAACCTGTGCTAGCAGTCCATCCTGGGTATGCTAGGATGCTTGCTAATACACAGACAGACTTTTCAAACAGCAGATACCTCAGGCCACACACAGCTTAAGTTTTCTTCACAGACTGTCTTTCTTCATCCATAGGAGCATTCATCAGTAGAACTCCCTCCCAACCCCAAATAAAGCTTCCTTCCTTTCCCTTTCCTTTTCAATCCTTCTCTTTTCTTCCTCGCTCACTCTCTTATAGGCTCTTCTTTTTCTTCAACTATAGAAGCCACCTCCCTCTCATTGCTAGCTCTTGATTTGACCCTGGAACATTACACATTCTTCTATCTCCCCTTACTTCCCTTCCTCTGTTTCATGCACCCTCCCATGACATAATGTCGTCCCACAAAAAAACATTGTTTCAGAGGTGGAGCCAAGGTGGTAGAGTAAAGGCAGGGACTCGCTTGAGTTCTCTCCCAAATCCCTCAAAATCCCTTTAAATAATGACTTTAAACAAATTCTAGAGCAGCGGAATGCACAAAAAGATGGGAGTGAAACAAGTGTCCACCTTAAGACAACTTAGGAAGACATCAGAGAAAGCCTGTTGTACAAAAGTGATAGAGGAGTGCAGTTCAGTGTGATAGAAATGTAAATTTTTAAGATCTTTCCTGCCCCTGGATTAACTGCACCCGGAGCCTGTAGTTGGAGGCTTGTTTATCAGGAATGCCCACACCTTATTGCTTTGTGATTGGGCAGTGGTCAAGAGGGTTGTTACATTCTCTGACCAAGGAGAAGGCTATATAATCCCTGATGTGAGACTTTGTTTTGGGGCTCACTTTGAGAAGTGTTGTGTGATTTGACCAGATGAGACTGGGCAACCGTTGAGAGCTCCTGGCTTTGAAAAACCCAGATGTTGATGCTTCCCTCTCTGGTAACTGTGATTTGATATGGATGTAATGGTTGGACAGTTGGAGGCCTGTCTGCTTGAAATGTTTCTTTCTGTATACTCTGAAATTCAGGGTGCTGACCTTTTTCCCCTGAACTAGGTAAATGATATGTTTGATTGATTAAAGCAATATTGTTAACCCATTTTGAGTTACTTTCTTTTAGAAAAGCATATCTAAGAACCTGTGTTGGCAGCCACCCTGGGGACGCTGGTGTGCTTGCTGCTACATTCAGTGCAAGCTGCGCCAGTGGAGACTGGACCCCAACAAACCAGGAGCAAGCCTCAGGATGACTGAATCAGTAGGAGCATTGGTGGTTTCAGGACCTCTCAGTTAACAGATGCCAAACACAACTTAGAAGGTTGTCAGGAATGGTGTATCACACTGGGGTGAAAGTGGAGCCCAGTCCAGCATCTTCCACACCAGCAGAGCCCCAGTCCCAGAAAACCAGAAATAGACCTTGGGAACCACTAAATCAGTAGCAGCAGCAACTGCTTCTGGAGCTCTCAGACCACAGAAGGTGAGGGAGTTGAACAACTGGTCAGAAGGAGATTACAGGGGTCTCTTTGCTAGCACTGAGGCAGGACTCTGTTGCTTTGCCCATACTTGGGTCCTGGGTGGCAATCCCAGGGAGATGAAGATCACTAGAACAACAGAGCTTGCAGCTTGCAATGTGGAGTGAAGACTCTTTTCACAGTTTCAGGGCAGAAAAGAATGCTTGTGGTCACTTACAGACCAGAGCACAGGCCAGGAGAGGAGAGTAGGAAACACCTTTCCAGAGGTCATACCACCTTGGAAGAACTGAAAACTTACAGCTTCCTAGAAGTATCTCTGAAAACAGCTGCACAAAATCCCTGAACAGTGCTCTCTCCATCCTGGAAACTCTTTAACAAAGAGTTAAAAGTCAAGTAACAGTCTGGGAATATAAGCAAACAATAGAAAAAATCTGACCATAGAAAATTTCTATGGTGACAAGGAAGATCAAAACACACTCAGAAGAAGATAACAAAATTCAAAGCTCTTATGTCCAATGCCTCCAAGAAAAATATGAATTGGTCTCAGGCCATGGAAGAACTCAAAAAAGGATTTTGAAAATCAAGTAAGAGAAGCAGAAGAAAAAAATGGAAAGAGAAATGAGAGTGATGCAAGAAAATCATGAAAAACAAGTCAACAGGTTGGTAAAGGAGACACAAAAAATACTGAAGAAAATAACACCTGAAAAAAAAAAGACTAAGTCAAATGATAAAAGAGATCCAAAAGGCCACTGATGAGAATAATGCCTTAAAAAGCAGAATAAACCAAATGGAAAAAGAAGCAAAAAATTCAATGAAGGAAAAAAAATGCTCTGAAGGCAGTTTTACTCATTTTTCATCTTGCTGCCAGCCAAAGCCTTTGGGCTCCCACTCTCTTTGCCAAGATGCCTATGAAAAAAGACCCAGGAACAACCAATGAAGGAGGAGACTTTTGCCTTCCAGACAAAATTTGCTCATTTGATGACTTTAATCTTAATATATTCTACTCCTCTAAAGAGATCTTCCTGAGAGAGCTAATTTCATTTTTTAAATATGAAATTTATTTATTTCTAGTTTTCAACATTCACTTTAATAAGATTGTCAGTTTTGAATTTTCTATCCCACCCTCTCTTGCCACTCCCTAAGATGACATGCAATTGGATATAGGTTCAACTTATACATTCATATTAAACATATTATCACATTAGTCATGATGTAAAGAATTTGAACTAATGAGAGGAACCCCGGGAAAGAAAAACAAAAAAAGAAAAGGAGACCAAATAGAATGCTTCCATCTGCTTTCAGACTCTATAGTTATTTCTCTGGATGTGGATAGCATTTTCCATCCTGAGTCTTTTGGAGTTGTCTTAGATCCTAGTAGATCTAAGTAGATGCTAAGAAGCCCTAAGTCTATCAAGGTCAGTCATGGCACAATGAGGCTATTACTGTGTACAATGTTCTCCCGTTTCTGCTCATTTCACTCAGTAACAATTCACATAAGTCTTTCCAGGTTTTTCTGAAGTTCCTCAGCTTATCATTTGTTTAAGTACAATAGTCTTCCATTACATTGATATACCACAGTTTGTTCAGTCAATCCCCAATTGATTGACCTCTCAGTTTCCAATTCTTTACCAACACGTAAAGAGCTGCTATAAATATTTTTGTACATGTGGGTCCTTTTCCCATTTTTATGATCTCTTTGGGATATAGACCTATAAGTGATATTGCTGGATCGAAGGGTATGCACAATTTTATAGCCCTTTGGACATAGTTCCAAATTGCTCTCCAGAATGGTTGGATCAGTTCACAATGCCACCAACAATGCATTAGTGTTCCATTTTTTTCCCCACATCTGTTCCAATATTTATAATTTTACTGTTTTGTCATGTTAACCAATCTGATAAGTGTGATGATGTACCTAAGAGTTGTTTTGATATGCATTTCTCTAATCAATAGTGATTTACAGCATTTTTTTTTCATAAGACTATAGGTAGTTTAATTTCTTCTTCTGAAAACTTCCTGTTCATATCCTTTGACCATTTATCAATTGGGGAATGACTTTTATTCTTATAAATTTGAATCAATTCTCTATATATTTTGGAAATGAGGCCTTTATCAGAGACACTGGTTGTAAAAATTCTTTCCCAGTTTTCTGCTTCCTTCCTAATCTTGCATTGGCTTTGTTTGTGCCAAAACTTTTCAACTTAATGTAATTAAAATTATCTATTTTGCATTTCATAATGTTCTCTGTTTCTTGTTTGATCATAAATTCTAATATTCTCCATAAATATGACAGGTAAACTATTCCTTGCTCTCCTAATTTGCTTACAGTATCAGCCTTTATATCTAAATCATGTACCCATTTAGACTTTATTTTAGAATATGGTGTAAGACATTGGTCTATGCCTAGTTCCTGCCTTCCCAGCAGTTTTTTTTTTTGGTCAAATAGTGAGTTGTTATCTTAGAAGCTAGCGTCTTTGAGTTTATCAAACATTTGATTACCATAGTAACTCACTACTATATCTTGTGTACCTAACTTTCTCCCTTACCACATTACTGTGTCCTGAATATACATAAATTGGTCATATACAAAAGAAAAAAATATTTTTTTTTATTTCAGGCTTCAACATGGCAGTGTATTCTTCTCTTTTGGTATGATATAAAAGAAGATGATTCTGAAAAAATTCAGTGGACTTAATGTATGTGCATTTGTAAATAATATCTTTTATATTTGAAATTATGATAATATGGTTGTATTTGGAGATTCATAGAATTTGAGTTTTGGAAGGGACTTCAGTAACTAGTCCCAACACATAATGAAAATGAATTCTCACCACAATATACCCAACAAGTGACATTTACTTTCTGCTTGACTGTCTTCAAAGAGAGAAAATTGACTACCTCTTAAGGCATCCTGTTGCAATTTTGCATATATGTAATTCTTTGGAAACTTTTTCCCCTTCATGTGAAAACTAAATTTAACTCTGCAATTTTCCTCATTGCTTCTGGTTCTAGAGACATGATTAAGTCTATTTTCTTAGAGCTCTCAAGCAAAAATTATCTCATATATGGTTGGACTAGCTGGCTGCTGAGGCCCCTTCAAATTCTGTGTTTCTGTGTCAGGAGTGCCTGTTCTACGAACCTGTATTCCTGCTGTTGGAAACAGGAAGTTTAATCACTCCTCTATACATGACAGCTTTTCAAATACTTGAACACAGCTATCTTATATTCCATAAATCTCCTTTTCAGCAGACTAGCCATTCTTATCTTCTACCATCATATAACGTGACTCAAGGTGCTTCACCTTCCTGGTTACCCTCTCAATATACAAAGGGAGAAAGGGAATCTGCTTTTTTACATAAAATATAAACAGTTCTATCTTTCCCTATTTTCTTTTGTTAGGTCAAGGCAATTTAACCTAAAAAGGAAATAAAATAATTTTAACCTGTTGCAGAAAACTTAATCTAACTCGACAATTTTCACTTTGGGGACTTGTGCTTTAATTATATTAAATAAGTTATTGGTTGCAGTTTGAAATGATGAAAAACATAAGTCAAATATATATATATACTTGTAGATCCTACTTAGAGATTGTCATAGATCCCAAAGAGGTCAAAGATAGAAAGAAATATCACATATATTTGAAAATATTCATAGCAGTTCTTTTTATAGCAGCAAAGATGAATATAAAGTGAGTCCTCTCAGTTGAGGAATATTTGAACAAATGGTGGATATAAGTGTCTTATAATAATATTACACTATAGGAAATGACAAATAAAGAAGATTCAGATGAACATCAGAAAACTTGTATAAGCTAAGATTTATTAAAGAACACTGAATCAGGAACACAATATTACTACATTTATTACACTAGTAACAATAGTTACAACTGTAATGCAAAAGAAATTAACCCTAAAAGGCAACAAAATTCAGATTCAATGGAATGACTGATATCATTTCCAGAGGACTGATGATGAAAGGTGTTTATCTCTTTGGGGACAGCTGTATGGCTCAGTGGAGAGAGCACTGGGCCTAAAGTCAGAAAGACATAAATTCAAATTTGGCCTCAGACACAAGCTGTATGATCCTGGGAAAATCACTTAATCTCTCTTTTTCTTAATCCACCAAAGAAGGAAAGAGCAAATTACTCTAGTGTATCTTTGAGAAGAAAACCCAAGGACAGTCCATGGGGTTGAAAAGAATTTGATATGACTGAATTACAATAAATCTGTCTCTTTGCAATTTTGAATTATTATTCTGTCCCGCCCTCCCCTCCCCTCTCCCCTCCACCCCCCCGCCGGGGTCAAACAGGACACTGTTGTCCTCTCTTTGACACTATAGCTTTTCAAATATTTGAACATAGCTATTACCTTCCCTGCACTTCCCTATTATCTTCTCTTCTCCAAGTTAAATATGTTTAGTTCTTTTAACCAATAAGGTGAAAAATTATTTTGAAACAAGAATATTTAAATAAATCAGATAGATGTTTGACCTGAAGCTCAGGAAGATCTAAATTCAAGTCCCATCTCCTGTGTACACAGGCTTTGTGACTCTGGACCAGGCAAACCAATAAGTTACAGATGAGTTGATGAACAGTGCAATGGAGAAAGTTTCCACATTTGGAGTTTGTTGCACTGGTCCAGGCCCCAACCTATCCAAATTTAAGCAACATTTAAACCCATCACAAATCAATCAATCAAATCTTTTTTAAGCACCTATATAATGTGTCAGATACTATGCTAAGCACAGTGAAAAGTTATCTAGTACTAAGTACTAGTCATACAAAAGAGGCAAAAGAACCCCTGCACTTAGATTTACAATCTAAAATCACTTTACATTCAAATTGTTTGGCTTTCACTTTCTGAAGAGGATCGATGACATCAAGGCATGATGTATTGGTTCATGTATGAATTGAATTTAAGTGAGGCAGAGTTGCACAAAGTCATCAACCCTTACTCACTCTTCCAGAGTCATGGAAGTTCAGTGGCAAGATAAAAGTCAAGATGACTGTTGATGACCTGGGATGCAGTGAATGATCTTGGCATCTTTGATGTCTAACCATACTCCAAATGCTCCACAGTTTCTGCTTCAGGCTCTTTCATGACCATTGGAACAAACTGTTCTCATTTGCCTTTTTCATGAAAGTAGTCTGTCTGAATTTTGTTTTAAAATTTCATTTTTCCAGGCATAAAACCTAGCATAAGGACACACATGCACTAGAAAGAACACTAAAGTCTATACTAAGGAAGGAGTAGATGTGGCTCTCTGAAAGCTAGACAGTAGAGTAAAAAGTGTTTTTGAGCCCTCTGTCTACTTTTGGTGTTCAGTCAGTGGTCAATACAACTATTATATAAGGAGATATGTTCCTAAAACAGTCACACTCTTCTTAGATGGTTAATGACCAAAACTTGAATAGAATGTCCCTTTTTGAAGAGTCTATTACTCAGCACCAAACTGAGAATATTCCCTTCTGTCTAGACTGCTTATTGTTCATTAAGTCCAAGTCTATGGAAAAGGGACTTGTTTCTGCATCTCAATAAAGTTAGGACTAAGGGTAGTCAGTAGGAATGGGTTAAACCTGCCCCATGAGTGAAGGTCTATAGTCCCCCCCCCCAAGCAGATCTTTTCACAGCATGGCAGTGGGCCTGAATTTCTAAAGGCTATGTTGGCAGAACACAAGTTATGAAAGTACTACCAAGACTTTTAAGTACAAACTCAATAACAGACTGCATATCTGTTTTCCAAGGACTAGCCAAGTTTGGTTTAGAGAGGCCTATTACAAGTATGGCCAACAGATATTGAAAGTTTTTGGACAAAGTAATTTATGGAGATTATCTTAACATATGCAAGAATTGCAGTCTATATTCACTGAAGAAGAACCTGCACTAAAGACATAGAATTGATTAAGTTTTATTTATTATATATCAATTATAATTATTTTATTAATTATATATTAATTAGTTAGAAATATATTATTATCTTTATTTGTTCTAGACACTGCTAAGTTTTGGGGATAGGATTATAATCAAACAAGACAGTCATCACCACCAAGAAGCTTAAGTTCTGATGGAGGAAGACTGAATATAAAGGGAAGCTGAAAAGGGTAGGCTGACAGTATGGCTTAGAACTGGCCAAGGGCTTCAGCAAGATAAGACAAAAACCAACCTACCAGACATGAAGGCGGAAGGGAGCAATGATTTATAAAGCACCTGCTATGTTCTAGACACTATGCTAAGTGCCTTACAAATATTATCTCCTTTGTTCTCTCAGCAACTCTGGGAGGTAGATATTATATTTGCCCCATTTTACAGTTGAGGAAACGGAGGCAGGCAGAGTAAGTGACTTGCCTAGAATGACACAAAAAAGAAGTGTCAGAGGCTGGTTTTGGACTCAGGTCTTCTTGATGCCAGGCCCAGTGATCTATCCACTGTGCCACCTAGCTGCTTGTAGACTCAAGGGCAGAGTCTAGGTTACTGGTGGTGAAGAGGGAGGGGAGTGATGATCTGAGCAGAGAATAAAAAGTATGGTGTGAAGTAAGTTTGGGTATGTTGTAGATGCCTGAGCACCAACAAAATAAGGCAAGAAAATAATAAATCTGTAGAATATTAAGTAAAATAAATATGGATGCACATGTTTAAATTTCTTATATATAAAGTGGTATTATTGATGAACTTACTTATTATGCAATAACCTCAATTCACTATTGGTGGAATTTATGCATTTAGTTTTATTTTGCAACTCTTACTTTTGTTTATCATTAACACAGCTATTTTAAGCATTGGTTTTGCTAATAATTATATTTATCTTATTTATGTTATTAAAGGGTAAAATTTAAATATAAATGCTTCAATCATATTGAAATGGAAATTAAAACTAAGCAAATTTTTCATTTGTAGGGAAGGTGTTTGTACTTTTAAGAAATTTTTATTAAAACTTTTGATATGTTTTATTTTGTGCCACTTTTGGAGCCATGTCTTATGACATAGAAAACAATTGGACAAAATTCTGATCAAAAGCAATTCAGCAACCAAGTTTGACATAATTTGCACAATTCCACACTTATAGTCATCAACTCTTGCAAAAAAAGAGGGAAGCTAAGCCTGTTTATGATATATTCATGGCATTCAATTGTAGTTGTTTAATTGTTGTTCTTTCCGTTTACATGGTTATAATTGTCTATTGATTCCTTGGTTCCGTTTTATATTCATTTTTATATTGGCTCATTTTATATTAGTTCATTTAAATCTTACCATTCTCTCTCTCTGTCTCTCTCTCTGTCTCTGTCTCTCTGTCTCTCTCTGTCTCTCTCTGTCTCTGTCTCTGTCTCTCTCTCTCTCTGTCTCTCTCTCTCTCTCTCT
>NW_027186073.1:920123-947112 GCF_028583685.1 Petaurus breviceps papuanus | reverse complement strand
TTTTTTTTTTTTGTCATTGACTTCCTTGGAGTGTATGCCTAGCAGAGAGAATAGTCATTTTAAGTCACTTAATTCACATAATTCAAAATTACTTTTCAGAATAATTGGGCCAATTTACAGCTCAATAAACAGATTATTTCTGTGCTTGTCTTTCCACACTCCTTTTAGTATTGACTATTTCTAACTTTTGTTATTTTTGCCAATTTGCTGGGTGTAATGCTAATCCTAAGAGTTTAATTTTCATTTCTATTATTATTGACTTGGAACACTCTTTCATATAGTTTTAATATTTTGCAATTATTTTGAGAACGATTCATATTATTTCATGTCTTATAATATTTTTACTGTTTTTTCATATTTTGGACATCAGAAGCTTATGAGAGGTAGTTGCTACAAAGAACGTTTTTTTCCCCATTCAGGTGATTGGCATTTTATCTTAGATGAGTTGATTTTGTTTGTGCAACAGGCATTTAATTTCAGCTAATTAAAATAATTTGTTATATCTCTTGTGATCACCTCTAGATCTAACATATGAGAGGCATCATAGTACTGTAAATATGGAGCACTGGACTTGGAGTCAGGAAGATTGAGATTCAAATCTTACCTCAAACTCAATTGTTGTGTTAACTTGGGCAATCCTTAATTTCTGTGTTCCCTTTTTTCTTTATCTATAAAATGAAGGGATAAAATTTGCCTCTGATTTTTCTTAATCCTTCAGTTCTAGTTTCTTTTCTTTATTGATTATTTCTTATTTATTCTGCATATAGATTGTTTTTATATATTTGTTTGCACGTTATCTTTCCCTCCTTAAGTTGTGAGTTTTTTTGAGGCTAAGGAATGTCTTTGGTATGTCTCTGTAACTTTCACATAATAGGCGATTAACAAATGCTTGTTGATTATTGATTGATCTTTAGGAAGTGTGAAATTCCTAGTTTTCACCAGCTTTTCAGCCTTCAAAGCCATTCATCTAATTCTTGGTTTAGCACCAGGATTTAGTTGGTTAAGGACAGAGAGTAATGTAATGTCTGTCTACATTAGTAACAATGCTGTGCAGAAGCAATTTTGAGTGCAGAGAAGATTGATAACATTTTGTCTGAATTTTAGTCCACATCACTGGGGTCTAGAGAATTGAATCAAAAGGTCCCCTCCTACCTTTTTTTCCAGTAAGAAACTCTCTCTTCAAATCCTTGGTGAACTTGGGGAACATTCCTATACCAAAAGAGGTAGATAGGGTAAGCATTTAGCACTAGTGCTTAGTACAGTACCTGGAACATAGTAGGCGTTTAATAAATGCTTATTGACTGACTGACTGACACATTCACAGATCCAGATTTCAAATATGTAGATTGCCAAGTATAGGAGTTGTTGAGGAAACCTTTTAACAATTCCATTAGACAAACCTTATGTTTTACTTTATTGTCTATAACATTCATTTATTTTTAAAAATAAATTGTTCTCAAAATCTTTTATTCTCATGTCAGATTTATTTTCCAATGCCTCCATTCCCTCCCTCTCTTAAAGAGTCATCCATGTAACATGTAACATCTATGTAACAAAGAATAAAAAAGAAATGTTCAGCAAATTAACCAACATCAAAAACAATTTGACATTGTATGCAGTATTCCATACCCATAGTTCCTCCACCTCTACAAAGAAGGGAGAGAGATACTTTTCATATTTCTTGTTTTAAAATTGTTCTTTGCATTTACACTTTTATAGTCTTTGTGAATGTTATTTTCCTGATTATGCCTACTTTAGTTTTATCAAAACATGTAACTATTCCAATGCTTCTCCATATTTGTTATCTTCTCATATTTTATAGCATAGTAATATTAACTTGTATTCACGTACCATGAATGTATCCTGTACACTAGCAGTCCTTTATTTTACTAGTGGCTCTCTATTTTGTTTCCAGTTTCTTGCTAACCCTAAATGTACTTCTATGAGTCTTTTCTTTTTATCATTGACTTCCTTGTGATATATGCCTAACAGTGAAATCTCTTAATCAAAAGGTATGGATATTTTCATTACTTCTTTAACATAATTATAAATTGCTGCAAAAAATAGACCAATTTATAGGTCCACCAACAGTGTGTTAGTGTATTTCTTGTTCCACAAATTCACCAAAATCTATTATTCCTTTCTCCTGACTTCTTTGTCAATTTGCTACACGCAAGGTAAACCCTCAGAGATGTTTTAGTTTGCATCCCTCTTATTTTTAGTGATTTGGAGTATTCTGACTTGAAATTTCCTGAATCTGCTGCTACTTCTGTCACTACCACTTAGTCTTACCACTGACATTTTGTCCAAGTGGACCCTGGGCCAGTCTCCTTCTCCATATCACAGACCTTTCTTTCCAACCTCCTATGTTGTCTTAAGCTAGAAGAATGTCAGACTCTGATCTTTTGTTGTCTCTGTCACTCCAGAATTCAATTTGAGGCATTGTTTAAGTTGTTTGGAGGGCAATGTTAGGAAAGTTCAACTGCGTGCTTTCTTTACTCTGTCATCTTGGCTCTCCCTACTGAAATCCCCAAGGTTGTATTTCCTAAATTATCTTCAAAGAAAAGTAAAAACTGGGCAAATATTTCCTTAATCAGAAGAAAAGTTATATCTTTTTAAAATGGAATCATATTAGGGATGAGATAGTGAAAACATTTTAAATTCACACATCCTTCTGAGTCTTAGAGATTATTAATGAATGTATATAAAATAAGAATTAATGAGATATAAGCTTTTTGAAGGCAAGTAATATTCTATTTTTTTCTTGTTGTTCTCAGCACCTAGCACTCTTCCTGGTATATGGTAGACACTGAAATGCTTATTAATTAAAGAAGGTTAATTTTCATTGCAGATCAAGCATCAAAAAAGTAACAAATGATAAAACTTATTATTTTTATTTGATGTTATGATAATATAATTGCTGTTCTTAAATAATCTATAAATATATAAGCCATTAAAATAATGCAAAAAGGGTTGTGTATAAAAGCTTGAAATAGGTGTATATGAGCTATTTATGCAAAACATGGGGAAGGAGTAAATGGATGTTAGAATAGAAAGTTTATCCAAGAATCCTTTCATTATGAGTTTAATGAGTAGGGTCTATTATGGAAGACAGAAAAATAAGATGCTGAGATACCAAAGGACATTCCAGTATCCTCTCATTGTTTCAAGTAGTGGAAATCTCTACTGGAATTGGTCCATCTCCAGGGAGTTCAGAATAAAATCTCCCTTGAGTTTAGGTAAAATGTTATTTAGAAAATATGGGAAATAGCCCAAATTAGAAACCCATATTTTTGATCAATCACCCCAGCTGATAATTTCATTCATTTATGGGGCTCCTTTTTCAGTTATTTCTACAATTACCATTCCTTAGACTTTCCGATCAAAATTGTTATGTGAAAGAGGACGCTGTCATAGATTCATTCATAACTTCTGTATATGGCTCTCCCTGACAACCTTTGTTAATTTGTTGAATGAATCCCTCAGAGTCCATAGCAAACAGAAAAGCTTACAATAAATTCAGCTCTGGGTAATAGAAAATGCTCCTTGCCTAGAAAGTTTGAAAGTATTTTGCTTTCTTTTCTTTGCTAGCAGGGGTTGTCTGTGGTCTTTGCACTTGATTTTAAAAATATTTTACAGCTATTTCAATACAATTCATTTACTTTGTAATCCTATATTTTTATTTTATATATTTAAACTTTTTCTTAGAAGGATTTCTATAAACTTCACCAAACTACCAAGGGTTGTGGGGAGTGCATTTAATCACACACACACACACATGCACACACACACACACAAGTTAAGAAAACCTTACATCTTTGGAGAGTATTTCTCAGAGTTTCAGTGGATAGAATTTAGTAGCATCTCAAACCCAGATATTTGTTTGGGTGGATAGTAACAAAATGGACTGGGAAATACCCCTTTGGCATGGAAAAAGGATAACAGGGAGTGTTCTTTATGATTTAAACATAAAACATTTATGTTTCTATGTGATACATATGTGAAAGATGAGGTAGGACTGAGCTGTATGAAAGTTTAAACATGTCTCTTCTCACAGAGAAATTATGTATCACACACTTGATTTTTAACTAAGTCATACAGAAAATTCAGGACTCAACTTTTGATTGAAGTCATAAAAACTCTGCAAAAGTGAGTAGCGTTTGCCAATGAGAACTGTTCATTTTCTTCTGGTAGCACATATGATCCTTGGTTTTTAGATGTATCCTTTCAAAACTTATGCATTAAAATAGATAGAAATCAACTCAATGTGAGAAACACCTTTATGTCCTGAGTTGTCACTTTGATTTTCTAGAATCATATTTTACCCTTTGAAAAGATATGTGGTTTTGACTGATTTGGTCCTGCGTTACCTGAGAGGGTACTGATTTACAAGCAATCGGGTTATTATGAGAGACTATGCTGTTGCTCCTATGTTGGGTCACTGAATGTGGAAAGACTGATGTTCTTGTGTGCATGTGCAGATCCTATGTAAATAGAGTACATAGAGTGATATTTCTTCATTTTCAAGAGAAGCTCTCCAGTTTCTTTGAGGGAACGTTTTAAGGTAATTGAATGAAAAATTATTCATGTAAAAACTAATAAGAATCTCCTAGGAAGATGTCTTTTTCATTCAGCAATGGAGCAAAGCCAAAAAATTAATTAGCTGAGAACAATATTTGGATTTGTCATTTACCAAAACCATAGACATAAACATAGTCTCTTTCCTTTAGTCTTACAATTTTCAGTGACATTCTGGGGAAATTAAAAATAATATTTAGAAGAAAAACTAGCAGCAGGTGAAGAACTTATGCCCATATGTCTATTTTGATTTTTGTCTTTGACTGTTGAGTTGTTCAAGGAAGGAAACAGTGATCTTCAAGAAGAAATTAAGTGCACTTGCATCTTGAAAGTGATTTAAGATTTTCTGATTGTTCCATGATACGTTGGGTGCTTATAAATGAGACTGCAGACTGCCTACATTTTGGGTATGAATGTTGACAGTCTTGAAGTTGTTGGGAGTTTTTAAGCCTGGTTTTTGTTGTCATTGTATGCAGGCTATTAGAAATAAACTAACAAGCTATGTTTATTTTAACATCGGTGATTAATTCAATTAACATTGTTTTTTGACATCCAGTACTTTTACATAGGCAAGCAAAAGAGTAGATCTCAGTTACAAACACAGAAGTTATTCAAGGGCAACATTTGACTTGGCTTCAGCTTTTTAACTAAAAACATATTCACAATCACTCAAGGGTTGAGAAAAAGTAAAATATTGTCTGTGCTCCATATTAATTGTTATTTGTTAATTAATATTGTCTGTGCTCCATTAGGTGATCAAGATAAAAGTATATATGTATATAAACAACAGTGACTTTAGATTTTGTAGTACTTTCCCCCTCCCCCTCCAGTTAATCTGAACATATATTTTGTTTTTATTTGTTGTTGTTGTTTAACTTCACCAGCTGTAAATGTGAAATCTTCAACTTGTTAAATCTTTAAGGATTGTTTCTCATTTCCTCATAGGATCTTTGGAGCTTGAAAATGATTTGTACTATGACAGAAACAAAATGAAATTATTAGGTTTTAATATAACAATTGTTTTTTCAAATATTTTCAGATATAAAGAATAATAGGTTCTTTTTAAATTTAATTTCAAGAAACTCATTTACGATACAAGAATAACTCATTTTGTATAATCTTTGCATAAGCTAATGAAAAAGAATAGGTTTTGAGTGCTGGACTCTGCTAATCATTCATCTGCAAAATGAGGCTAAATTATTCATGGAGTTGTCATGGAGAAAGTGTTTGAATATCAAAATGGAAATCATATCTATTGCTAACATAATGTATAAAAAATTTAAGATCCAGAAGTTGTTGACAAGGTAGAATACTAGGCCCAGTATTTTTAATAATGATTAAGTTAAAGTCTTATACTTGTGTTAAAAAAAATAGCTTCAGAAGTTCAAAATGAAGAAGGTATCACCAGAAAATAATTTATCTCAAAATAATGAGATAATAATAGTAGGATAGTGAATTACAAGATCAAATTGTGATAACATTGTGATATGGCAGCTAAAAAAACCTTAATGTAAACTTCAACTTTATTTAAGAGTATCATATGATCTAAGACTAGGAAGAAGGGAAGGCTACTGTACTCTGTGCTATTTAGACCACATTTGGATGATTGTTTTTAGTTCTGGGTTCCACACTTTAGGATATACAAATTTTAGGTTTTACATATTGATGACCAAGTCACATAACCAGAGGAGTGTGACCAGGATACTGAAAGGCTTTAAGATCATGTCAAATCATGATTGGTTGAAGGAAGCACATATATGATAATTGTCTTCAAGAATTTGAACAGTCATGTGGAAGAGAGATTGACCATATTTTTGACTTAGCGGAAGTCAAGGGAGGGGTAGGTCACCTGGGAGCAAGAATAGAAATTTCACAGGTAGAATTTTCATACAAAGAAGAAATTCCTACTAAGAACTGTCCAAAATTTGAAATGACATATTTGGTCTGTAGGGGGCTATTATTTACTACAGTTATAAAAATGTAGGCTAAATGTCGACATTTATTATGTTACAGATTGGTTTCTTGCCTAGACATGGGTTGGATTTGAAGGCTAGTGTGGTTTCTCTTCAAAATCAAAGATTTTTAAATTATTTGATAGGCTTTTTTTTTCATTATTAAAACCTTGAAAACTGGCTGTAATGTAGACAAATCTTTCATTGCCACTTGTCCTTATTCTGCTTTCTTATTTTCACCAGCAGATCTTGCAGTTGGAGGATGAAACAAAAATGAAAAACCACACAGTGATCACAGAGTTCATCCTCCTGGGACTTTCAGATGACCCCAAACTGCAGGTTGTGATTTTTCTCTTTCTGTTTATTGCCTATATCTTAAGTATTACTGGGAATGTGACCATCATCACCCTTACCCTGGTGGATCCCCACCTGCAGACACCTATGTACTTTTTCCTCCGGAATTTTGCTTTCCTAGAAGTCTCTTTCACTACTGTTTGCATTCCTCGATTCCTGAGCACCATTATTACTGGTAACAAAACCATTTCCTTTAACAACTGTGCAGCTCAGTTATTCTTTTTCATTTTTATGGGGGTAACTGAATTTTACCTACTTACAGCCATGTCCTATGATCGCTATGTTGCCATCTGCAAGCCCCTGCATTATACAACCATCATGAATAACAAAGTCTGTACCTTGCTTGTCTTCTGTGCTTGGCTGGGAGGATTCATCATCATTTTTCCACCTCTCATGCTTATCGTACAGCTTGATTACTGCGGATCCAATGTCATTGATCACTTTTCCTGTGATTATTTTCCCCTTTTACAGCTTTCTTGCTCAGACACACATATCTTAGAGGTGATTGGTTTTTACTGCGCTTTGGTGACTTTGTTATTTACTTTGGCATTAGTGATTCTGTCCTATATGTATATCATTAGGACAATTTTGAGGATCCCTTCTGCTAGTCAGAGGAAAAAAGCTTTTTCCACTTGCTCCTCTCACATGATTGTCATTTCTATCTCCTATGGCAGCTGCATCTTTATGTATGTGAACCCCTCAGCAAAAGAAAAAGCATCATTGACCAAAGGAGTAGCTATTCTCAATACTTCAGTTGCTCCCATGTTGAATCCTTTCATTTACACCCTAAGGAACCAACAAGTAAAACAAGCCTTCAAGGATGTTGTTCAAAAGGTAGTGCTATTCTCGAGAAGGTGAAATGCTGTATTGTCATCAGTAAATCATGACTTCATGGTCATGATGTTCTGCTACATATCAGATTTTTGCCTAAGTGTGTATCATTTCTTATAAATCACTGTTTCTTCCCTTTAAAGTTGAACTAACTTTATTCTGTCCTATTTTTCACACTTCTCTCAATTCCTGTCATCCATGTGTGTAATAAATACTTGTTCCCTTTCCTTGTTGCCTTGCCTTTTTTCTTGTCTCAATGACTTTGCATACATGTTTTACATGTGGAATATACTTCCTCTATACTAATAGAGTTTCTAGCTTCTTTCAAAGTATAATTCAGGTGCTAGCTATGCCAGCTCTTTCTTTATATGTTGGATTAAAATCAATAAATCAAAATGCATTTATTTTAGTCTACTCTATAACAGGTCTTTTTTTTTTCTCTTCTGGTATCCAAGGATTCAAAGACAAAAAAAAAAATGAAACAACCCCTATCTTCATTCTAGTGGGAGAAATAATGTGTATACATACGAGTAATGCTGAATAAATACAAAATATATTCAAGTTGATTAAATACAAAGTATTTAGACATGGAGGGCACTAGCAATTGGAGAAATAATGAAATGCTTTGTGTAGTTAGTGAACATTCTCTGTCCCATTGTCTTAGAGTCAGTCTAGATAGATCTGCCCTGTTCTAGTGTACCATTGTAATGGGAATGTAAATTTTAAAGATCTTCCCTGCCCCTAGGCTAAAGTGCACCTGGAGCCTGAGGTGGTAGGCTTGTTTTTCAGTAGATACTTTTTGATTGGCCAGTGGGTCAATTAGGTTGTTACATTCTCTGAGCCAGGAGAAGGTTATATAAGACCTGATGTGTAGCTTTGTTTTGGGGGCTCACTTTGAGAAGTGTTGTGTGATTTGATATGGATTCTGGGAAGCCATTGTCCAGAGCCCCCTGGCTTTGAAAAACCCATATGTTGAAACCCAGTTGTTGATTTGGTATGGATGTAATGGCTGGACATTTTGGAAAGCTGTCTACTTGATCTGTTTCTGTCTTGATAATTCTGCCTGTATACTTTGAAGTTCGGGGTGCTGACCTCTTTCCCCTGAACTAGGTAAACGATGCATGTTTGACTGATTAAAGTAAGCTTGTTAACCCATTTTGAGTTGCTTTCCTTTATCAAAGCAGATCCAAGAACCTGTATTGGCAGCAAAACCTGAGGACACTTGGGGTGCTTGCCGCTACAACCATGAAGGGTTGTAATTGGCTATTCCAACCTGCCCTTACCTCAAGTTCCCACTGTTCATGTTCTCCCCACTTTACCTAGCGATTTGTAGCACTGTAGTTCCCAGCTAATATCAATTAACATTTAAAAAGAGATATTTATTTCAAAGATTAGATCAAGACCAAAAGTACAAATATCCTGCCCTACTCCAATCACACACACACACACACACACACACACACACACACACACACACACCATAGGGATATATTTTTAGCAAAGTTTCAAAATAACATTGACCCAATCAAATTCACTTTCAGGTTAGGCTTGAGTACTTTATAAGTTTTCATTTCTGCTACTGCTCATTGGATTCTGAAGGTGACTCCTTTATCCTCAGGACACAGATATTGAACTGGTTGTTTACAATTTGTACACTGGGTTGATAGGATTCAGGGATGCTGCTCTCCTTACATCTCAAAGAAAAGTGCAAACACAGAAGAAGGTAAAGAACCTGAGATTGTATTCACAGGGCCACATGACACAAAGGGCCAAAGACCCAAGGCCTCATCTCTCAAGATAGGATTATCTTTCAAAATTTTGTGAGTTGAAGAATCAAAGACAGAAAATGGACTGGGGCTCTGGTTAAGTCCCTTTTGAATGACTCTGAAGACAGTCAAAGAGCATCCCATTCACCACGTGGTTTATCAACAGGAAATCCTTGCCCAAGGCATTTCTATACATGATCCTAACTCTTCTGGAAACAGGTTGTTGATATGTCATTAAGGGCTTTGTACTTGTGTCAGAGCCCTATTTCATATAGAAATTGGTGCTTTAACTATGTATGGAAGGAAGTGAGATAGACTGAAGATTAAAAGGATTACAAACATGGAAGGTAGTAAGAGGAAGGCACAGGGATGGGAAATAGTTTTATGTGAGGAAATAGAGAAAAGGTTAGTTTGACTGTACTATAGATTATGGGAAGAGAATTATGTCTAAAGAGTGTGGAAAGACAGGTATGAATAAAGGGAACTGAGATAATTCTAAAACCCAACATCAGCAGTCTGAACACCAGGAAAGGGAGATGAGCCAGAATGTAAGTGACATAAGGAAACAATGATAGCACCTAAGCAGATAAATCAACAGAAAAGGTCCTAAACCAACATAAGCTTAGCAAATGACTTCTGGGGCCCCTTTTTAGCTTTAGATCCATGGCCCTGTGACAGTAACTTTTTTAGAATAAATATCATTACATTACGGAAAAGGAACCTAATAGAGTCTGATGTAAGGCAGTACTCATGGAACAATAACAAGAAAACCCAGTATTATTTAAGATAAATAAAATTCATAAAAGAGAAAAAATAGGACAAAATTTAAGTCAGAAATTAGAACTTTTGATGTAAAAATAATAGAACTATCAATAGATATTGGGGAAGGGGGAGGGAATGATAATATCCAGAGTAGGAAAAAAAAAATAAACAAATTGACGATGAAGTCTCTAAAGAGACAAAGACAGAGAGACAGAGAGAGAGGGAGGAAATGTAACAATGGAGATATTGAAGTGAAAAACTTGTAGAAAAGAAGCAAAAAAAGAAAGTCATATGGATTCTCTATGAGTCAAAATAGCTGACTTTGGTGATCTGATGCAAAGAGATAAATGAAGGATTGTGCCAGAAGAACATGAAAAATTAAAAATACTTGATATCTCAAAGTATGAAATATTGTAACAAAATCTTATTAGAAATGCTGGGGGGTGGCTAGATAGCACAGTGAATAGGGCACCAGCCCTGGAGTCAGGAGGAGCTGAGTTCAAATCCAAACTCAGACATTTAACACAAAACTAGCCGTGTGACCTTGGGCAAGTCACAACCCCAATTGCCCTGCCCTCCCCTCTCCAAAAAGAAAAAATTAAAAAAAAAAATTTAAGCAATTGGGGTTAAGTAACTTGCTCAAGGTTACATGGCCAGTTATTTCTGGGTGTGGTGCTGAGTATCTGAGCCCAGATTTGATCCAGGTCATCCCGACACTGGAACTGGTGCTCTTACTCGCTGAGCCACCTGGCCTCCCCTAAGCAATTGGGGTTAAGTAACTTGCTCAAGGTTACACGGCCAGGTGTTTCTGGGTGGGTGCTAAGTGTCTGAGCCCGGGATTTGATCTCCAGGTCTTCTCAACGCTGGAGCCGGTGCTCTTACTCGCTGTGCTACCTGGCCGCCCCGAAAAAATTAAAATAAAAAAAAAAGAAATGCTGGATTAATAGTAGGACAGTAATGGGGGCATTGAGTAGTTTTTAATATCACTCTTTCACTAGTTCAAAATATTCTAACTTATCAAGAATATTTTATAGGTCAAGTTAGAAACTATAATTAAATTTGTAGGCTTTAGCAGTCAGTCATCTATGAGTTGTACTATTTATTATACTAAATATGGGGATTCAATAGGGTGATTGAATTAATGCTATTTGAGATCCATAGGAATTATCTGAAAGAGCAAGTATTCATAATATTTCTTGCATTTTGCAGCAATTGTGATTTTCTCATAAGCCAGCTGTAACAACAGAGAAGAAAGAATAATCTACATGGGATTTTATGTGTTCTTATGTAGTTTGTTGAAGGATGATATTGCAACCAATAGAAGTCTTAGGAGGTTCTTTTACTTCAGTGGGGTCTGTACCTCTGGTCATCAGAGAGACTAATAGTCTTAGGTCAGATTGTGGGAAAAGGAGAGTGGGCAGTAGGTGCCTAGTAGATATTATAGCACATAAAATGTTTAGTGTGGCTGGCAGCACTATAGGTGAGGTGAGAAGATCAAAAGTGATTCACCAGCTTTGACTTTTTATTCAGAAAAGACTCTATATTTGATATGTCTCAGTTTTCAATTTCCTCAGTATTCTGGGCAATGATAAACTAAATGGCATATCAGGCATAGGATGAGAATGTCTATGTTTCTTATCTCCTCTCAAAACCTCTGAACAAGAAGATACAATATAAGAATTATAAAATCAAAGAATTTGAGCTTTAGAAAGGATCAAGTCCAGCCAAAAGCAGTCCCTACTCTTTACAATTCTAAGAAGTGGTCAGCCATCTTGAAGACTTTCAAGAAGCAACTTGCTCCCTCTCCTGACACTCTCTTCTACTTTTAGATAGCCCTAATTGTGAGGAAGATTTTCCTGATATGAAGCCGAAGTTTGTATCTTTGCAACTTCCACTAATTGTACTTGATTCTACAATCTGGGGTCAAAAAGGACATTTCCAATCTCTTCTCCAAATGACACTTGTCATGTCTCCCATGAATCTTTTCTTCTCTTGGTCAAATATACCCAGTTCTTTCAACAGGTCTTTACGTAGCATGGATACAACGTCTTCAACATGCTGGTTGCCTTCCTTATGAATACTTTAGCACCTAGCAATGTCCTTTTTAAAATTTTATTTAATGCTTTATTAACTTCTGATTTACATCATTCATTTCTTCCAGGTGTTGAGTTACAACTATTCTCCCCAATTTCCCCCTACCCACCACCCCAAAATAACAGTCCCACAGGTTATCCCCTCCTCCAATCTGCTCTCTTCCATATCTTCTCACATACCCCTTTCAACTTTTCCAGTGGATCTCTATGCCCCAGTGCCTGTATATTTTATTTCCCAATTACATGTAAAATAGTATTAATAATAGTATATATGTGTATATATATAAACATTTGATTTTAAAACTTTGAATTCCAGATTCATTCCCTTCCTCCCTTGTCAACTACCCTTACTGGTAAAAAAAAAAAAAAAGCAGTTCAGTATAGGTTGTACATGTGTCGCTAATGCAAAACAATAACATAGCAGATATATTTTAAAAGACTGACTATATTTCCCCCCCCTCCTATTCCACCTCCCACTTGTTCTATTCTCTACTTTGATCCCATCCCTTTTCAAAAGTGGGTACTTCCAACTTCCCTCCCCCCAGCCTGCACTGCCTTCCATCATAGCCCCTCTCATACCCTTCCCCCATACTCTCCTGTAGGGTGAGATACCCTATTTAGTGTGTATTTCATTCCCTCCTCAAGCCAAATTCAATGGGAATAAGGTTGACCCATTCCCTTTTGCCTTCCTATTCTTCCCCTCCATTGTGACCATTTTCCCTTGCCTCTTCTATATGAGATAGTTTACCCCATTCTGTCTCTCCCCATCTCTTCTCATTATATTCCTCTCTCACCTCTTAATTTCACATTTTAAGTATCATCGCTTCCTGTTAAATTGGTCCTATGCCCTCTATCTATGTATACCTGTAGACATATGCCCATATACCCTGATATATATATATTTCTATTCCCTTCAACTACTGAGAAAAGTTTCATAAGTTACAATTATTGTTTTTCCATGTAGGATTGTTAATAGTTCAACTTTGATAAGTTCCTTATGATTTATTTTCCCTGTTTACCTTCTCATGTTTCTCTTGCTTCTTATATCTGAGTGTCAAATTTTCTATTCAACTCTGGTTTCTTCAACAAGAATGCTTGAAAGTCCTCTATTCCACTGAATGACCATATTTTTCCCTGAAACATGATACTCTGTTTTGCTGGGTAGGCGAATTTTGGTTTTAATCCTAGCTCCTTTGACATCCAGATATCATATTCCAAGCCCTTCGATCCCTCGGTGTAGAAGCTGACAGATCCTGGGTTACCTTGATTGTGTTTCCATAATATGCAAATTGTTTCTTCCTGGCTGCTTGTAACATTCTCTCCTTAATCTGGGAATTCTGGAACCTGGCTATAATATTCCTAGGAGTTTTCTTTTGGGGATCTCTTTCAGGAGGCAATCCATGGATTCTTTCAACCTCTATTTTGCCCTCTGGTTCTAAAACATCAGGGCAGTTTTCTTTGAGAACTTCCTGGAGGATGATTTCTAGCTTCCTTCTTTGATCTTTCAGGTAGTCCAATAATTTTTAAATTATCTCTCCTGGATCTATTTTCCAGGTCAGTGGTTTTTCCCATGAGATATTTCACATTGCCTTCTATTCTTTCATTTGTTTGGATCTGTTTAACAGCATCTCGATTTCTCATAAAGTCATTAGCTTCCATTTGCTCCAATCTAATTCTGAAGCAATGATTCTCCTCACTGAGCTTTTGAGATTCTTATTCCATCTGGCAAATTCAGCTTTTTAAGGCATTCTTCTCTTCTTTGCCTTTTTGAGCCTCTTTTGCCATTTGAGTTAGTCTATTTTTAAGGTGTTATTTTCCTCAGTCAGGCCGTTGGCTCTCATTTCATAATTTTCTTGCATTGTTCTCATTTCTCTTTCCAATTTTTCCTCCACTTCTTTTATCTGCTTTTAAGGTCCTCTATGGCTTGTAACCAGCTCATATTTTCCCTTGAAGCTTTTGTTGCAGGAATTCTGACTTCACTGTCTTCCTCCTGTTCCATGCCTTGCTCCTTTTTGTCCCCAAAATAGGAGTCTAATGTTGGAATCTTCTGTCTGCTTTGTTTCCTTTGCCTGGTCATGTCTCCCCTCAGTCACTTGACCCCTGGGCTTTTTGCAACAGTAGGACTCTGCCACCAGACAGGGGAGATTTCGTCCTAAATGCTGGGGCTTTCTCAGCTGCTGGAGGTATTAGATGGGTGCCCTCTCTGAGGTCTCCACACACTCTAGCAAGCTGGACACAGACCCCAGGACTTTCACCCTAGACTGCAATCCAGATCCAAGCAGGTTAAAGCAAGAGCGATTACCCCTCAGACTGGTGATTGGTCCCCCTACACTCTGCAGGCCAGGAGCTAAAGCTTCCATGTGGCACTGGTTGGCTGTGCTGTGTCTCAGCAGCTTCTCACCCTGGGGGCAAAAGCCATGCACTCCCACTTACTGCATCCCAAAATCCAGACTGCACTGACCTCTCACTTTGTCCTTTGCATCGATATGTTGATAAACATGGAAACAGCCACAGCTGTTGCTGATCTGGAGTCCCTCTGGCTAGAAACTGGTCAGGCCCACCCTGGGGCTAAAGCCTGGGAGTGGGGCTGGGCTCGGCTCCCAGAGTGCTGCACTGGAAGATTCCTGCTGGCCTGCAGGGCTGTCCTCAGCGGGAGGTTAGCTTCTCTGTGTCATTTTATGGGTTCTGCAGCTCCAAAATTTGTTTAGAGTCCCCTTGTTACATGGATTGGAGAAGGTGGAAGCTGGATCTGAGGGGAGGTTCTGCTTGTATTCTGCCATCTTGACTCTGCCCCCTAGCAATGTCCTTCTTAAACTCTAGTGCCCATATTATACTTCAGATAAGATCTAATGAAGTCTCAGCACAGAGAAGGAGAATCATCTCCTTATTTCTGTAAATTATTTTTCTTTTAGTGAAGGGGAGCTAGCTTTAATAGCATTTTTTTTGGACGGCAATTGAGGTTAAGTGAACTGTCCAAGGTCACATGGCTAGTTTTTGTGTTAAGTGTCTGAGTCCGGATTTGAACTTGGGTCATCCTGACTCCAAGGCTGGTGCCCTCTTCACTTTGCAACCTAGCCACCCCTTTAATAGCATTTTTGACTTTTACCTCACAATGCCAAGTCAACTTGAATTTATGTTTCACTAAAAACCCCAAATCTTCTCCCAAATAAACTGCTGTCTAACCCATCCTTTCCCTCCTCTATACTGATGATGTTGATTTTTTCTGTCCCAGTTTAAGATTCATTTATTGCATCAAGTTCACTGGCCTACAGTCTGAAGACTGTTCTATTCCTTTAAAAATATAGGACAATATTTGCCTTTCTCCACTTCTAGGATATCTTTTTCTCTTTCCAACATCTTTCTCATATTATTGGTGGTGACCTATTCGTCATATCACCAGTTCTTTAAGCACTCAAAAACAATGTTTGTTGGGCCAGACAATTTGAATTTTTCCAAAATTGGAAGATACCATATTAAGGAAGATGGATATATAGCCATAGGATCTACATTCAAATCCCAACTCTGCTTTTACCACCTGTGTCATCTTGGGAAAGTCATTCAGACTCTCTGAGTGTTAATTTCCTTATCTGTTAAAGGAGAGGGTTGAACTAGATTACTGCTAAGGGTTTCTTCTAATTCTAGATCTATGATCCTATGTATCAGGTGCTCTCTTATCTCCTTGATTATGTTAGTTATCAACTTTAGCATTTTTTTTGTTTTGTATTTTCCATCACAAAGATATTCTAATTGGTACAGAAAATTAAAAACAAAATACTAATGAGAAACTCTGTCTTTTCTGTTGTCAGTTATCACCATCCCATCAATGCCAGAAAAAGTTCTTATGCTCTGTTGAGATTCATTTCTCCCCAATTTCTAAACATCTCTTTTTTTTATCTTTGTATTCCTTCTTACCCACAAGCTGAGAGTATTAACATTCCTGACATTGCTGTAAAAACACCACTCTACACGAATAGTCATTTTCTGTTATCTGTCCTTGCTTCTGTTTTCTGTAACTAAAAAAAAAAATCTAAGCTTGTTAATGAATTTCCTATGCAGCTACCTTGGTCTCTTCAGAAAAACCCCAGTTTTCCTACTTGTTAAAATTGTTCCCCTTCAGGTCTTTAGAATTTTTGAAAATTTTCTATTCTTTCTTTTCCTCTGTAGAATCTTAGACTTTGTTATCCTCCATCCCCTTTCTTAAAAACTCCTTTATTTTTTCAGATTTTCTCACAAGCTCGGTGCCAGATTCCATTGCTTCATTCACATTCCTGAAATAAGACGGTGAAGGTCAGAGTCAGCAGATTTAGGCATATTGGGCATCTGGTGACCAAGCCTGCATTCACATTGTAACCACCCTTTCATTGACCTTAACTACAAGGTTTGTATGTTTAATATGACTGCACCCATGGCAAGTTCAAAAACACTGTCAAGACTGAGAATGGGAAGCTGATGATCAATGGAAAAGCCATCACAATCTTCCAGGAGTGGCATCCCTTCAATATTAAATGAGGAGATGCTGTAGTTGAGTGTATTATACAGTCCACTGGAGTCTTTACCACCATGGAAAAGGCTTGGGCTTACTTGAAGGTGGAACCAAGCAGGTCATCATCTCTGCCCCTTCTGCTGATGCCCCAATGTTCATGATGGGAGTGAATCATGAAAAATATGATAATTCCCTTAAGATTGTCAGTAATGTCTCCTGCACTACTAATTGCTTGGTCCCCTTGGCCAAGGTCATTCATGACAACTTTGGTACTGTGGAAGGACTCATGACTACAGTTCATGCCATTAATGTTCCCCAGAAGACAGTAGTCTAGCCCCTCTAGTAAGCTGTGGTGTGATGGGCAGGGTGCTACCCAAAATATCATCCCTGCTTCCACTGGTGCTGCTAAGGCTATAAGCAAGGTTATACCTGAGCTGAATAGGAAGCTCACAGGCAAGCCTTCTGTGTTCCTACTCCCAATGTATCTGTTGTGGATCTGACCTGCCACCTGGAGAAACCTGCCAAATATGATGATATCAAGAAAGTGGTGAAACAAGCATCAAAGGGATCCTTGAAAGGCATCTTGAACTACACAGAGGAAAAAGTTGTATCCTGTGGATTTAACAACAATACCTACTCTTCTACCTTTGATGCTGGTGCTGGTATCATCCTCAATGATCATTTTGTCAAGCTCATTTCTTGGTACAGCAATGAGTATGGTTATAGCAACTGTATACTAGACCTGATGGTCTACATGGCCTCCAAAGAGTAAAGTAGAAAGCCATGGACCTGTATCCTCAGCCCCAAAAAAGGAGATCCACCACTAGGGAGCCTACATTCCTACCCTGGGGACCCTGTACCTCATTCTCATCTTTGCCTCAAAGCATCCCTGGAGTAGGGGGGTGTAATGGGAATGTAAATTTGTAAGATCTTCCCTGCCCCTAGGCTAAAGTACACCTGGTACCTGGGGTGGGAGGCTTGTTTTTCAGTAGATACTTCTTGATTGACCAGTGAGTCAATAAGGTTGTTACATTCTCTGAGCCAGGAGAAGGCTATATAAGCCCTGATGTGTAGCTTTGTTTTGGGGACTCACTTTGAGAAGTGTTCTGTGATTTGATCTGGATTCTGGGAAGCTGTTGTTGAGAGCCCCCCCTCGTCTTTGAAAAACCAAGATGTTGAAACCCAGATGTTGATTGGGTATGGATGTAATGGTTGGACAGTTTGGAAACTGTCTACTTGATCTGTTTCTCCGTCTTGATAATTCTGTCTGTATATTCTGAAGTTCGGGGTGCTGACCTTTTTCCCCTGAACTAGGTAAATGATACATATTTGACTGATTAAAGTAAGCTTATTAACCCATTTTGAGTTTCTTTCCTTTAACAAAACAGATCTAAGAACCTATGGTGGCAGCCACCCTGAGGACGCTTGGGGTGCTTGCCGCTGCAGGGGGAGAAGTCTAAAGTCCTGTATCACATACCATTAATAAAGTCACCACATTCAATGCAAAAAAAAAAAACTCCTTTAAATTTGCTTTTCAAAACCAAAGGGCCATATCAGAAAATGACTTTGTTGCCTTTCTTTTTCTTTCATATTAAACTGTCCAACAATTACAACTGTTGATAGAATTTCTATCATTTCCACCAAAGCAACTCATCCCTCACTGTTAATGATAATCAGGTCAATAATAGAAAGTCCTACTGGTTCCTATACATTTTCAAAGATGAAACTATTCTTTTTTCTTTTTTTAATTTAAAATTTTATGTTTATTTTTAGTTTACAACATTCATTTCCACAAGATTTTGAGTTACAAATTTTATCCCTGTATTTCCCCTACCCACCACCCCAGCACAGCAATCCCATTGAATACCTCCTCCCCAATCTGCTCTCTCTTATATCCTCCCTCATTCCCCCTCCAACTTTCCAGGGGGGCAAGATGGATCTTCATACCCCAGTGCCTGTATATCTTATTACCCAGTGCATGTAAAAATATTGTGTGTGTGTGTGTGTGTGTGTATATATATATATATACACACACACACACACATACACACACACACACACATATATATATATATATATGTTTTTAAACATTAGATTTTAAAACTTTGAATTACAGATTGTTTCCCTTCTTCACTTATCACCCACCCTTACTGTGAAGATAAGCAATTCAATATAGGTTGTTCATGTGTAGTTACACAAACATTTCCATAGTGGATATATTGTGAAAGACTGACTATATTTCCCTCTATCTTATCCTGCCCCCCACTTGTTCTATTTTCTACTTTGACCCTGTCCCTTTCCAAAAGTGTGTGCTTCTAATTACCCCCGCCCCCAATCTTCCCTCTGTTCTATCATCCCCTCTAATCCCCTTCCCTCCTACTTTCCTGTAGAGTAAGATACCCAAATTAGTATGTATGTTATTCCCTCCTTAAGCCAAATTCAATGAGAGTAAGGTTGATACATTCCCCTTTGCCTTCCTCTTCTTCCCCTCCATTATAACAGTTTTCCCTTGCCTCTTTTATATGAGATAATTTACCTTATTCTATCTCTCCCTATATCCTTTCATTATGTTCCTCTCTCACCTCTTAATTTTATTTTTAAAATATCATCCCTTCCTGTTCAATTAATTCTGTACCCTCTCTATGTATACCTGTACACATATATAAACACACTCACATATGTATTCATACACACATATACCCTCCTATATAGAAGTGTATATATATGTGTGTGTATATATATATATATATATATATATATATATATATATACATATACATATGCATACATGTAATGTAATGCCAAGGAAAGGCAACTTCCCAAGGTTCAAAATACCAGCATAGGTGCTCTCCATTTTATTCAGTGACCAACCAAGAACAGAGAAGATCAAAACATGACATCATTCAAAATACAGCATTTACTAAGTGTGATTAAATAATCTCCAAGTACTACCCCACCCCAGGACCTTCCAATCATTCAATCAATTACAAAGTCCCTGTTCTAAATACTACTCCACCCCTAGGCTATACCTTCATTTAGTCCACCACAAAGCCCCTCTTCTCAAATGGAGATTAGTTTCCAAACATAAGTAAAGTACCTTCATTTGTCAATCACAGAGCACAAAAAGGTCAAAAGTTCCCCACCCCTGGATCACAATTGAATCTACCCCAGAGTTACATCAAGTTTAAGCACAGCACTTAATACCCAAATGGAGGTCTTTTCTTCATCTTGACATGAGGCAAGTTCTCAGCAATATTGGTTCCTGGGGAGACAAGGCTTAGCAAAGCCACAAGATACATCGCCAGTCTCTTCATTAATTCATCCTCTGTCTACAGAACAGTCTTAGAACCCCTGAAAACATTAGCAAAACCCTCTCCCAGGATTTCTGTAAACATACAACAAGAAAATCCTTCTTCAGGGCTTCTGAACCAACAGAAAGGTTCCCAGACCCCTGCAACAACAGCACTGTCCTTCACCAGTGGACAGTATTCACTCTCTGTCTGCAGGACAGTCTCAGGGCTTCTTAGCCAACAGCCAGGTTCCAGGACTTCTTCAACAAAAGGACTGTCTTTCACCAGTGGACAAATCTGGCAAAACAATATCAAAACAGACAGACAAAGTACCAGCAAAACAGCCATGTCTCCTCAGTCCTTGGCAGCTCAGTGAGCAGGTCTCAAAAGTCCCCCAGCAATTCTCTCAGTCTCTCTGCCTCCACGAGGTGCTGCTTCCAAAAAGTTCTTCTGTCTCTCTCTTGTCTCTCCAAATCTACGTCACCAGCTCCTCCCAGTTCAGGACTCTCTTTTCACATCAACAAGTCCATCCCACAGGTGGGATTAACAAGCTCTGGGTTTTAACACAATCAATTTGAAAACCAAGCCAATACAGGGGAATCTTTAATTGCCATTTCTATCACAATACATATACACATTTATATTCCCTTCAACTATCTTAATACTGAGAAAAGATTTATAAGTTACAATTATCATTTTTCCATGTGGGAATGTAAATGGCTCAACTTTGATAAGTTCCTTATGATTTCCTTTCCCTGTTTACCTTCTCATATTTCTTTTGCTTCTTGTATGTGAATGTCAAATTTTCTATTAAACTGTTTTTTTTTATCAAGAATGCTTGAAAAGCCTCTATTGGATTGAATGACCACACTTTACCCTGAAACATTATACTTAGTTTTTCTGGGTAGATGATTCTCGGTTTTAATCCCAGCTCCTTTGACCTCTGGAATATCATATTCCATGCCCTTCCATCCCTCAATGTAGAGCTGCTGGGTCCTGTATTATCCTGATTGTGTTTTCACAATATTCAAATTGTTTCTTCTTGGCTGCTTATAATATTTTCTCCTTGATCTGGGAATTCTGGAACCTGGCTATAATATTCCTAGGAGTTTTCTTTTTGGGATCTTTTTTTAAGAGGTGATTGGTGGATTATTTCAACCTCTATTTTGCCCTCTGGTTCTAAAATATCAGAGCAATTTTCCTTGAGAATTTCTTGAAGGATAATTTTTATTTTCTTTTTTTGATCATGGCTTTCAGGTAGTGTAACAATTTTTAAATTATCTCTCCTGGATCTATTCTCTAGGTCAGTAGTTTTTCCAATGAGATATTTCACATTGACTTATATTTTTTCATTTGTTTGGATCTGTTTAATAGTATCTTAATTTATCATAAAGTCACTAGCTTCCATTAACCTACAATCTAATTCTGAAGGAATTATTCTCTTCAGTGAGCTTTTGAAATTCTTTTTCCATCTTGCAAATTTGGCTTTTTAAGGCATTCTTCTCCTCATTGGCCTTTTGGGCCTCTTTTGCCATTTGAGTTAGTCTATTTTTAAGGTGTTATTTTCTTCAGTCAAGTTGCTGACACTCTTTTCATGATTTTCTTGTATCATCCTCATTTCTCTTCCCATTTTTTCCTCCACTTCTCTTACTTGGTTTTCAAAATCCTTCTTGAGCTCCTTTATGGCCTGTAACCAATTCATGTTTTTCTTGGAAGCTTTTGGTGCAGGATTTCTGACTTCTTTTTCTTTTTCTTGTTCCATGCGTTGATCCTTTTTGTCCCCCCAAAAGGGTTCTAAAGTTTGACTGCTGTCCTTGCTTTACTTCCTTTGCTTGCTCATATTGCCACTAAATTACTTGACTTTTGAGCTTTTTGCCACAGTAGAACTCTGCTTCCAGAGAAGAGAGTTTTGTCCCAAATCACTGGGGTTTTTGCAGTTGCTGGAGCTATTAGTTGGGTGCTCTCCCTAATGCCCCCCAGGCTCTGGCACCTGGTCACACACAGTTAAAGATTTTTGTTTTTTGCAAGGCTCTTGATAAATACCTTCTCACCAGTCTTTGGTAGATATAAACCATCCATAGCCAGAAATCTGTTATCCTTATAATACCATGGTCCAGAAATTCAAAGTCAACTATCAGTCACCTCATTTTTAGTTAGATGTTTTCTTTCCAAATCAATTTGTCTCCTCTGTACTTCTTTTTATTTTTTTTAAAGCAATTGGGTTTAAGTAACTTGCCCAAGGTTACACAGCCAGTTTTTTTTTTTGTTTTTTTTTTTTTTTTTTGGTGCTGGTGTTAAGTATCTGAGGCCAGAACCAATCCCTGGTCCTCCCGACTACAGGCCGGTACTCTTACTCACTCTACCACCTAACTGCCCCTCCTCTGTACTTCTTGCATTCAAGGGGCAGTAGTGAAGAAAATGCGCACTTCTACCCCTGTGGTCTTGTGGTACTTGCCCAAGATTTTGAAATCTTCAATATGGTGTTCACAACATTTCTTTTGGCAGTATCTTTAGTGTACATCACTGGAAATGGATAGTAGTCTTCTGCATGAAACCATGCCTGAGGAACCCCTTTGTTAGTGCCTTCCCTTTCAAAATAGCTTGCATTTAAGGTTTTTATTTTTTGTATTTTTCTGCTTTGTTATATTTATACCTTTTATTTCTGCTTATCTTCTTTTTTTTTTAAAGCAATCGGGGTTAAGTAACTTGCTCAAGGTTACAGGGCCAGGTGTTTCTGGGTGGGTGCTAAGTGTCCAAGCCCAGGATTCGATCTGCACATCTTTCTGACACTGGAGCCAGTGCTCTTACTCGCTGTGCTACCTGGCCGCCCCTTCTGCTTATCTTCTTTATGAAAATATAAACTCATTCTGAGAAGAGATTGTTTTATTCTTTCTACTTATATGCCCAAAACATGCCTACCACATAGTAGGCACTTAATAAGTACTAGTGGATTGATTGATTAATTAATATGTACATTCTCTGTATACATGTCCTGGGAGGACAATTGACTTCTTTCTTTAACGAGTCTTCTATCAGTTGAGTGCTGAACATATTGCTGTTCACACATGTTTCATTGATCTTTTTGTTGTGTTTTGAAGTATAGTTATTATTCCAAAGAAACAAGTAAACACTGTAGCTCTTAAGAGAACATTTCAATCATACTCGTTATTTTTTAAGAGGATTGGAGAGGTCTAACGGTGACTGTAAGTCCATGATTATACAGGATTAGTTGTGCTAATGTACAATGAAATAAAATGAAGTTGAAGATGAAAAATATTGCCAAGAGCTAACAAATGATTGCAACAAAATACTCTGATTTGTCCTCGAATAATAAGCTAAATTCCTGGAAGGATTTTTCTTTCTTTCTTTTTTTTTATTTTACTAATTCGTTTGTTTACCCCTAGTTTACAAGATTCAATTCCACAATTCCTTGAATTTCAAGTTCTGTCCCCTTCCCTTCCTCCCCCCTCCCCCCCCATGGTGTCATACAGTCAAGTATAGGATCTGTAAATACTTTCATATTAGACATTAGTCAGGTTATAAAGACAGATTGCATGAGATGGAATGAAAAATGGTAAACAGGAAATAAAACTAAACAAGAAAAAGAAAAAGATCAGGTAGTTTTCTTCAATCTGGATTCAAACTCAGTTCTTTCTAGTTCTTTCTTTGGATGTAGACATCTCTCTCCATCATGTGTCTTTTGGGATTGACTTATATCACTGCATTGGTGAGAAGAGTTCAGTCTATCAAAGTTGGTCATCACACATACGTTGTGTCTGTAATTGTGTACAAATTTCTCCTGGTTCTACTCTTCTCACTCAGCATCAGTTCGTATAAGCCTCTCCAGGTAAATATGAAGTCCATCTGCTCCTTGTTTCTTATAGCACAATAGTATTCCACAACATGCATATACCACAACTTGTTCAGCCATTCTCCATTTGATGGGCACCCCCTTAATTTCCAATTCTTTGCTACCACAAAAAGGGCCACTATAAATATTTTTGTGCATATGGGTCTTTCTCCCACTCTATGATATCTTTGGGATATAACCCTAGAAGTGGTATTGCTGGGTCAAAGGATATGAAATTATTTATAGCTCTTTGGGCATAATTCCAGATTGCTCTCCTGGAAGGATTTTTAAAAAGAGATAAGAATGATAGAGAAAAAATTGAGAAAGTTTGGCATAGGAGAGCAGCTTCCATGGGAATGAGTATTATGGGAAGTAAGAAATTGAATTTTTATGAATTTACAGCATTTCTGGTGATAATGAACAGAAAGACTTTCCCTCAGAGATAAGTAGCTCCAGATAATTCTGGAGAGAGACATGATCCCATAAGATTAAACAATTTATCATTTGTATACTGTTAGAAATAACATCAGACTCCTCTTCAGTCACCTGCTTTCTACCTATAGTCATCTAGCATACCAAAGACAATTTTGGGGGCAAGGGAGAGTTAAAGGGAGGTCTCTTAAAGCCCCCAGTCCCCTGAGATTTCTTTTCCAACTTGTGCTAAGGTAGATTAGATTTTATGTTCCTTGATGTCTTCTGAAGATGGCCATCCTTTGTACCTTTGGCTTGTTCAATGAATTAATCCTTCTGTCCTTATATCAGTTATCATAGATAGAATACCCATGGAAAGCTAAAATTAGTTTTGCAAGGTACTGCCATCACCATTATTGTGCTGGGGAATTTGTGGGGAGCAAAGGGTAGTTTCCCTCAAAGTCAGGAGGTTTCAGAGAGAGTGTTCAACACCAAGTATTCTAGAAAGAGTGAGGAAAAGGATAAGAATGGAAGTTGCTTCTTCCTCTAAAGTCTAACTTGTTCAGTAACTGATCTTCTCATCTCCTTTTCCTTGCTGTTGTTATCTGAGGGATCAAGGGCCTATGTGTCATCATCACAAGGCACCAAATCCTTCAGCACTGGGTTCAACAAATGGTCCAATGAAAATGGCCCATGGTTGTAAAGCAGGCAGGGGTTGTGATTACTCCCATTACCTACTCAGAGCCGGAAATTCATTGACAACATTTATAAAAGGATTTGTTTAGTCTCTGCATGAATAACTCTAGGAAAATAGTTTACTATCTCCTCATTATTCCCATTCCATTTTGAGATGGTCAGATATGATTGTAAGGTATTATATTTCAGAACTTTAATTCTTTATAGACTTCAATGGAACATTAAAAAATATTAGGAGTATAAACAGTTCAACTTTAATAAGTCTTTATGATTTCTCTTTCAAGTTTACCTTTTCATGCTTCTCTTGAGTCTTGTGTTTGAAAGTCAAATTTTCTATTCAGATCTGATCTTTTCATCAAGAATGTTTGAAAGTCCTTTATTCCATTGAATATTCATCCCCCCTGAAGGATTATACTCAGTTTTGCTGGGTAGGTGATTCTTGGCTTTAATCCTACCTCCTTTGGCCTCTGGAATATCATATTCCAATGCCTCTGATCCCTTAATGTAGAAGCTGCTAAATATTGTGTTATCCTGATTGTGTTTACACAATACTTCAATTGTTTCTTTCTGGCTCCTTGTAATATTTTCTCTTTGACCTGGGAACTCTGGAATTTGGGTACAATATTCCTAGGTGTTTTCTTCTTAAGATCTCTTTCAGAATATGAACAGTGGATTTTTAAAATTTCTATTTTATACTCTTGTTCTAGAATATCAGAGCCATTTTCCTTGGCACTTCTTGAAATATGATATCTAGGCTCTTTTTATATCATGGCTTTCAGGTAGTCCAATAATTTTTAAATTATCTCTTCTGGATCTATTTTCCAGGTCAATTGTTTTTCCAATAAGATATTTCGCATTGTCTTCCATTTTTTTCATTCTTTTGTCTTTGTTTTATAATTTCTTGATTTCTAATAGAGTCATTAGCTTCCATTTTCTCCATTCTAGCTTTTAATGAATTATTTTCTTTAATAAGCTTTTTGACCTCTTTTTACATTTGGCCAATTCTGCTTTTTAAGGCATTCTTCTCCTCATTGACTTTTTGGACCTCTTTTGTCATTTGGGTTAGTCTATTTTTAAGGTGCTATTTTCTTCTGTATATTTTGAGTCTCCTTTGGCAAGCTGTCAACTCATTTTTCATGATTTTCTTGTATCACTCCCATTTCTCTTCTCAATTTTTAATCTTCTTCTGTTACTTGATTTTCAAAATTCTTTTTGAGCTCTTCCATGGCCTGAGACTAATTCATATTTTTCTTGGGTGCCTTGGATGTCAAAGCTTTGACTTTGTTGTCTTCTTCTGGTTGTATGTTTTGATCTTCTTTGACACCAAAGTAAGATTTTATAGTCTCACTTTTTTCCCACTGTTTGCTCATTTTCCTGGACAATTACTTGACTTTTAAACCCTTTGTTAAGGTAGAACTCTGCTTCCAGTTTGTAGGGTATACTATCCCAAGCTTCAGGGGTTTTGTGCAGCTGTTTTCAAAGATACTTCCTAGGGACCTATAAATTTTCAGTTCTTCCAATGTGGTATGATCAAAGGAGAGGTGTTTACACCTCTTCTTGTCTGTGCTATGGTCTATGAGCGACTACAAGTACTCTTTTCTGCCTTGAAACTGTGAGGATTCCCTCTCTACCACTGCCATAAGCTCTACCATGCTAGTGCTCCTCCTTACCCCATGACCTCCTTCCAGAACTTTGACCCAGATCCAAAAGGCTAAAGCAAGAGAATCCTGCCTCAGCACCAGCAAAGAGATCCCTGCAATCTCCCTCTGTTCAACTGCTCAATCCCACCACTGACTGTGGGCCAAGAGTTCTGGAAGCAGCCACTGTCACTGCTGCTGCCACCTAAAGACTGGGGCCAGAGCACACTCCTCTCTCACCCAGGTCCAACAGACCTTTTCTACTGATCTTCTAAGTTGTCTTTGG
>NW_027186073.1:902174-915123 GCF_028583685.1 Petaurus breviceps papuanus | reverse complement strand
TTTGGGCAGGTTACTTAACCGCAATTGCCCTCCAAAAAGGAATAAAAAGAAAAGAAAAAAGAAATAATCTAGCAAGCTTTATTCTGTAATATTAGAGGTTAATGTAAAGACCAATACTTTTTAGACAGCCATTCCTTTCACATAGGTGAAGAGTAGGTCTTAGACAACAAGTATAGACTTGATTCAAGTGTTATATTTAACTCAGATTCAGCTTTTACCTATTTATACATTCAGAAACATTCAAAGGTTGAAAGAGAAGCAAACATTGTTAATGCTCAAATTAAAAGGTTGAAAAGAAGGTATCTGGGATTATAAAAATTGTAAATTGTAGATTTTGTAGCACTTTTTCCAGTTTATTTGAGAAAGTGAAAGATATTTTTATGCACCAACTTTAAATGTTAAATGAACAGTCTGTTCAATCTTCAAGAATTGTTTCTAATTTCACCGTCATAATGTTTATAATTTGTATGTGATTTTTTCTGTGACTTGGCAAAACGAAACTGAAATTCAAGATGATTATTGTTCTCCATATGTTTACAGATATAAATAATAATAACTTCATAATACATTTTACAAAGGAAAAATTTTAGTTATAAAGACAAGTAGTGATAGATGTGTGAATAAAGTATTCACTGAAAATAAGTGTGTCCATAAATTTATTTAAATGTTCCTTCTTTGAGGCCTAGCCTCTTTCAATCACTAGCTTTGTGGTTCTTACCATTTTATTTACCTCTGTGAGGAAACTTCACCTGTAAAATGAGGTTAATAATATTTGGGTTATCCAGTTCAAGTTGTTATGGAAAAGTCTTTGAACCTTAAATTGATATAACATAAAAAAGCATCTTGAAAGATCTGACAAATTGGAATTCTGGGACCAAACCTTATAAAAGAATAAAATTAATAGGGATTCAGTTAAAATCTTGCACTCAAGAAGGAAATAGGCATTTATTAAGTGCTTAGTGTGTATTACAAACTATGGTAAGCACTTTATAAAAATTAACTATAGAAGTTCAACATGGAAAAGGTATGATAAGCCAAGAGTTTTTCTGAAAACAATGGGTTTGTGAGGGGCATGGGAAAGAAAACAACAAATTCAACTTGTGAGTTTGTGATATTGTAGCCAAGAAAAGTTCATGCTATTTTAGGTTTTATTAAGAGTGGTATATAATCTAAGACAAGCGAAATGGTAAATCTACTCTATTCTGTACTATTGAGATCCCATTTGGATTATCGTGTTTAGTTTTGGGTGCAACACTTAAGATTCACCAACCTGGTGACTAAATTATATACCCAGAGAAGTGTGACCATCATGGTTAAATGCTTTAAGATCATGCCATATAAAGAGTGTTTAATGGAAAGAGGTACATTTAGTCTCCATAGCAGTAGATTTAGAGGGGTAAAGGACAGTTGTCTCCAAATTTTAAGGAACTGTGATGTCCTTAACATTATGTCCATCCAGGTGGCATAGTAGATAGAACTTCAGGCATGGAATTTTCCTTCAAATCCAGCCTCAAATACTAGCTGTGTGACCCTGGGAAAGTCACTTAACTCTGTTTGCCTCAGTTTCCTCATCTATAAAATGAACTGGAGAAGAATATGGCAAACCACTTCAGTATCTTTGCAAAGCAAACCCCAAATAGAGTCACAAAGAGTCAGACCAAACTAAAGAACATGAAAGAGAAATTGTTCACTTGTTCTTCTTGGTATATGTCTGGGTAAGGGCCAACGACCTGGTAACAAGGATAAAAAATCCAGAAAGGCAGACTTTTCATACGAGGAAGAACTTCCTAAAAATTAAGAACTGTCCAGCATTGGAATTGATTTATTTCTTATGTGGTAGGTTCTTATTCACTACAATGATCAAAAAATATTGAATATTTACTTGCCTGTTATGTTATAGAATGGATTCTTGCTGTGATAGTTGTTTTTTAATTTTTGAAATTTTAGTAGCTGGTTCTGTTGTGGGTAAATTTTTCATCTCCACTTGTCCTCATACTACTTTTTGGTTTTTTTGCTCTTCAGTGGGCAATTGGGGTTAAGTGACTTGCCCAAGGTCACAAGCTAGTTGTGTGTGTGTTAAGTGTGTGAGGCCAGATTTGAACTCAGGTCCTCCTGACTTCAGGGCTGGTGCTCTATTCACTGCACCACCTAGCTGCCCCTCTCATACGACTTTCTTATTTTCACCAGCAGGTCTTATGGTTGGGAAGATGAAACAAAAATGAAAAACCACTCAGTGATCAGAGAGTTCATCCTCCTGGGACTTTCAGATGACCCCAACCTGCAGGTTGTGATTTTTCTCTTTCTGCTTATCACCTATATCTTAAGTATTACTGGGAACCTGACCATCATCACCCTTACCCTGGTGGATCCCCACCTGCAGACACCTATGTATTTTTTCCTCCGGAATTTTGCCTTACTAGAAATCTCTTTCACTACTGTTTGCATTCCTCGATTCCTGAGCACCATTATTACTGGAAACAAAACCATTTCCTTTAACAACTGTGCAGCTCAGTTATTCTTTTTCATTTTTATGGGGGTAACTGAATTTTACCTACTTACAGCCATGTCCTATGATCGCTATGTTGCCATCTGCAAGCCCCTGCATTATACAACCATCATGAGCAATAAAGTCTGCCTCTCACTTGTCCTCTGTGCTTGGATGGGAGGATTCTTGACCATTTTCCCACCACTCATGCTTCTTCTGCAGCTTGATTATTGTGGGTCTAATATCATTGACCATTTTTCTTGTGACTTTTTCCCTCTCTTACAACTTTCTTGCTCAGACACACAATTCTTAGAAGTACTTGGTTTTTATTTTGCTTTGGTGACTTTGTTATTTACTTTGACATTAGTGATTCTGTCCTATATGTATATCATTAGGACAATTTTGAGAATCCCTTCTGCTAGTCAGAGGAAAAAAGCCTTTTCCACTTGCTCCTCTCACATGATTGTCATTTCTATCTCCTATGGCAGCTGCATCTTTATGTATGTGAACCCCTCAGCAAAAGAAAAAGCATCATTGACCAAAGGAGTAGCTATTCTCAATACTTCAGTTGCTCCCATGTTAAATCCTTTCATTTACACCCTAAGGAACCAACAAGTAAAACAAGCCTTCAAGGATGTTGTTCAAAAGGTAGTGCTATTCTCAAGAAGGTGAAATGCTGTATTGTCATCAGTAAGAGACAGTTTGAAGCTCAGAAATGTTTAATAGTATGCCAGGTTTGGATCACCTCTTGCAAATAACTACTTCTCCCTATACTTGATTTCATATTTTCCATCTTCCTCACTTTTCCATTAATACATCTTTTCACATTCTGTATTATGGGACTAAAACCTGCTCATGGCAAAAAAGGAAAGAATGGCTTCTACTTGAAACTTATTGTAAAAATTTACCCATCCATTTCATGTGGGTTGAAGTGAATTTAGGATTTGGATTTTGTCCACAAATCGAAATTCTATTCTTTGATTGAAGATTCTATGTGGTGTTTAATGTACTATATAATTCAATGTACAGGTTCAAGTGTATGTTGCTGATTTTCTAATTGAAATGAAAAAGAAATGCTTTCATGTTCCTGTTGGACAGTAATAATAACAATAAATATAGCTATTATTTGTATAACACTTTAAAATTTGGAAAGCATTTTATATACATTAACTTATTATTTCTCACCACCACCCTGGAAGGGAGGTACTATTATTACCTTCATTCGAAAGATGAGTGACACTGAGTCTGTGAAAGGTTAAGTGACTTGCCCAAAGTCACACTCCTAATCAGTGTGTTAGGCAGGATTCAAACTCAAGTGTTCTTGACTCTAAGTCCTGTGCTCTATCCATTGCCTCTCCTAGTTTCCTATATGTCCTGACTTTAGAAACATTATACCATAAACCACTTGAAGACAGGATCTTAATCTCCCTCCCCCCCTTCAGTATTTGGCATGGTGCCTTACTAGTTTTTAGGCAATTAATAAATATTACTAATAATTCTAAATAATTAATAGTAAATATATCCCATATATCCATTTCCTCCCCTCCAAATATTCAGCCTTTACCCCATTTCAGATCCTTATAATCTTTCACTTGAACTATTGTAATGACTTCTTAATTGGTCTCCCTGCCTGCAGTCTCTCACTTCTCCAATTCATCTTCTGTAAAACTTCCAAACTGATATCCCTAAAATACACATCTGAGAATATGACTTAATAATCTTCAATGACTTTCTGTTGCCTCTAGGATAAAACACAAATTTCTGATTTGACATTCACTTACAGCACTTTCTCATTTATCCCATATTGTTTTCCATTCCCTTATACAACATTTCATCCTTTGCCTTAATGCTTTTGCACAAATATTCTCCATTTCTGGAATCTACTCCCCCTCCATACTTTTACCTTATAGAATTTCTAGCTTTATTCACATCACAGCATGAACACCACACTGTGATACCACAGTGTGTTTTGCTTTCATAGGCAGTATGCCACCCTAGGTGAACAGATACGAGTGTTCTTAAGGGCAACTAATATTTGCATTGGTGGAGGTGGAAAGTGAGGAACCTAGAAACAGTTTTTGGGAAGGAAACTGAGCATAGTAGGGATAAAAAGTAGGGATGGGCCTCCTGATTGAGACAAGAGGGTAACTTGTATTGTGTAATACTGTTTATCTCCTCTTATGGCTTCCCTCATGAATTGATATTTCTAATGATTATGTATAGCAGGAAAATATAAAGATAGGGCAAAATCTACAAAGGAAATAATACAGAAATCATCTTCTAAAGGGAAGGAAAATCAAGTGCTTCAGAAACTTTAACCTCATGAGAACAAGGTAGGAATAAAAAAACATGTAGTTTATGCCCTAGGAAATAAAATTCAGAATAGATTGAAAGGGAAAAGAAGTACTGAAAAGAATAAATCAGAGAAAAACATCTTAGAAAAGGACACAGGAAAACTAAATTACTGTTTTGAAAAAAAGTTGGAGGTGAAAAGGGGAGAGAAAATTAATTTAACAAAGAGGAGACAAAATGAAGTAGAAGAAAGAAGAGACTGATAATTTAAGCAAAATTAAAAAATATCTTGAGATAATATAGGAAAGTTGGAGGGTGGGGTGGAAGCAAGCCTGTCAGAATAGACTAGCATCAAAGTATATAACAGAAAGTTCATTGAAGACTGCCCTCTTCACCCGGGGAAGAGAATAAATTGCTGTTTCTATCCTAAGAGATCTCTGTGTTCTTGATTAAATTTTAGATGAGATTTTTCATCACACACAATGGCTAACAGAAGGTTTACAAAGACTGGAGACTGAGATGCTATGGTTCCTCAGGCCTTTGTCTAGATTTGAGTTTGCACCATCTATCTGGCCATCACAGAGGCCTGTAGTCTCAAATAAACTCGTGGGAAAGTGGTAGCTCTCTTCTTGTAGGTAATGAAGCACCTGAAAAGGTTAATGTGACAAGTAGGACCACAGAAAAATTGAAACTATCAAGGATATCTTATTAGCTTTCCCTTTTTACTCAGAAAAGACTCCATATTCAAATTCTTTATCTGACATTTAAGTTTTCAATTTCCTAAAGAATTTAGGTAGTGATAAGCTAAATGGTATGTCACACATAGGATTAGGATGTTCATTTCTCTTATTTCCACTCATAATTTAAGAAGAGAATTTAGAAATAGAATTATGTCAAAGAATTTGAGCTTTACAAGGAATCTCAGCATCCATAAATCCCAGACAAAAGGAATCCCTGATCTAACACTGCTAATAGTAGTCAATCATTCTCTGATTGAATACTTCCAAGGGGAGAGAACTTGCCTCCTTTCTAGGCAGCCCATTATTTCATTTTTCAACAACCCTCATTGTTAGAAAACTTTTCCTGACATCCTGTCTAAAGCTACATTTTTTCAGCTTCTGCACTTGGTTCTTCACTCTGGGGTCAGAAGGAACAGTTATAATCTCTCCTCCAAATGACAGTTTTCATGTTACCCATAAATGTTCTCTTATTTTGGCCCAACATCCCCAGTTCCTTCAACAGGTCTTCATATGGCATGGACTCAAGATCTTTGACCTCCCTGGTCATCCTTCTATGCAAGTCTTAGCAGTGTCTTTAAATTGTGGTGCCATGATGAAGCAAGATACTCCAGATGGGATCTGATGAAGTCTTAGGACACAGAGAGACTATCACCTTCTTGTTGCTGAAAGTTATTTTTCTCTAACTGAAGGCAAAATAATTTTAATAGCACTGGTGTTGATCACCCCAAAGTGCTAATTCGTCTTGAATTTGCAGTCCACTAAAACTTTCAAATCTTTTTCGGAACAACTGGTATACATCCTACCTCTCCCTTCCTTAATACTTGTGAGGTTGAATTTTTCCCATACAAATTTAATTCATTTATTGTTATAGAATACTTTCATCTCAGTTCTCTAGTCTGGAAATGTTTGAATCCTTTCATTTAGCCCCCCCTATATCACTTGCGAATTTCATTAACATTCATATCTGTCTTTATCCAAGTCACCAGTAAAAATGACAATATCTCAGGGTTAAGTATAGATCCTTGGAGTTTTCTACTAGAGACCTCTTGTCATGTTGACACTGAAAACTAATTACTGTTTTTGAAGTCCAGACATCTAAGCTAAATCCACTTAATTGTACTCAATCTAATATACCCCTTCCTTCTTTTCCACAAGAATTGTGTTTAATAATTTATGAAACACTTTATTAAAGTCTAGGTATACTACATATGAGATATTCCAATCATTCACCAATTTATCTACCTTATCAACAGGACTTGTTCTTGATGAAGTCATACTATCTTTTTGTTATACTGTTTCCCTTTCTGGATGTTCCCCAGTCATCTATTTAAGGATTTGCTTTAGAATTTTTCCCAGAACTTGAAGTCAATTTCACTGACCTAAAGTTTGCAGAATTATATCTTCAAAGAAAAAAAATAGAACAATATGTACCTTTCTTTATTATGAAACCTATTACCCATTATTGTTATGATGATCAAATGGGATGCTATTTGTAAGGACTGAGCAGTTTCCTTGGTGCTGTTTATTAATGCTTCTTTGTTTCTTTGCTTCTTTGTTTCTGTCTTTCTTTCTCTCTCTCTATCTTTCTCTTTCTTTCTTTCTTTCTCTCTTTTCTTGTGTTCTGGAATATCTTTTTTTAAAATTTTTCCAGCTATTATTGTCTCACTTAGGTTATTAGTGGCTAAGCAATCACATCATTAATGCTTCCAGTACCCAACAATAATGTTTGTTAGGCTAAGATGACTTGAATTCATCAAAAGTGGGAGGCTGAATGGTACAGCAAAAAAAGGAAAAATTTCCAATCAGAGGACCTGGGATCAAATTATGGGTCTGTCACTGATTCCATGTTGGGAAAGTCATCCCACATCTCTGGGCCTTGCTCACCTCATTTGTAACATGAGGGAGTTGGATTAGACTACCTCTAATGTTCCTTCTAGCTGTAAATATATAATATGTGAATGAGGCTTTCCTTTATTGTTTCCTCACTTAATTTGCTTATCAATTCTTTAAAAAAAATTTTTTTTCTATATTTTCCAGCACAAAGGCATTCTGCCTGGAAGAGGAAAACGAGCAAAAAATGAGAACAATAGCCATAATAAAGGAAGAATAGTTCCAAAAAGTTATAAAATTATGTCAGGAGAAGTAAAGGTAGGAATGAATCAATAAATAAAGTTTAAGTATCTGCTATGTGCCAGGTACTGTGCTAATCACTGAAAGTGGGATGAGGTTGGTAAGGGAAATTAAAGTTAACAAGAAAGGATATTTTAAGCTAAACTGAGAGAATAGGAATATCAAAGAAAGGACAGAACCTTTGCTCAGGTTTTATGGGACAACGATAATTGAAAATAGGGAGTAAATAGAACCACTCATTTCATATTTTGATTCTTTATTATTGTGATTATTTTATATTTTATCTATATTAGTGGGTGCCATTGAACAGCTAGGTGGTACAGTGGATAGAGTATTAGACTTGGAGTCAAGAAGATCTGAGTTAAAAAATCCTACCTAGGTGACCCTGGGAAAGATGTTTAGTGTCTATTTGTCTCAGATTTTTTTTAATCAGATGCCTTATTAACTTCTAGTTTATATCATTCATTTCCACAAGATTTTGAGTTAAAAGTTTTCTCCCCATTTTTCCCCTACCTACCTGTAATGGAAATGCAAATTTAAAGATCTTCCCTGCCCCTAGTCTAATGTGCACCTGAAGCCTGGGGTGGGAGGCTTGTTTTTCAGTAGATACTTTTTGATTGGCCAGTGGGTCAATAAGGTTGTTACATTCTCAGAGCCAGGAGAAGGCTATATAAGCCCTGATGTGTAGCTTTGTTTTGGGACTCACTTTGAGAAGTGTTCTGTAATTTGATCTGAATTCTGGGAAGCCGTTGTTGAGAGTCCCCCGGCTTTGAAAAACCCAGAATGTGGAAACCCAGATGTTGACTGGGTATGGATGTAATGGTTGGACAGTTTGGAAATCTGTCTACTTGATGTTTCTGTCTTGATAATTATGCCTGTATACTTTGAGGTTCAGGGTGCTGACCTTTTCTCCTGAACAAGGTAAACGATATATGTCTGACTGATTAAAGTAAGCTTGTTAACCCATTTTGAGTTGCTTTCCTTTAACAAAGCAGATCCAAGAACCTGTGGTAGCTGCAAACCCTGAGGATGCGCTTGGGGTGCTTGCTGCTACACTACCATCCAAAAATAGCAATCCCAGTGGATATCATCTCCTCCAATCTGTTCTCTCCATTATCTTCCCCCGTACCTCCTCTGACTTTCCAGTAGGGCATGGTGGATCTGTATGCCACAGTGTCTGAATATCTTATTTCCCAGTTATATGTAAAATAGTATCAATAATAGTATATATTTATGTATATATATATATGTATGTATATATATATATATTAACATTTGATTTTAAAACTTTGAATTCCAGATTCATTCCCTTCCTCCCTTGTCACCCACCCTTACTGGAAAGATAAGAAATTCAGTATAGGTTGTACACATGTAGCTATGAAAAACATATGCATAGTGGATAAATTGTAAAAGACTGACTGTATTTCCCTCCCTCCTATCCCACCTTGACTTGTTCTATTCTCTACTTTGATCCTGTCCCTTTTCAAAAGTGGGTGCTTCCAAATTCCCTCCACCCCAGGCTGTCCTCCCTTCCATCATTCCCCCTTCTCATCCCTTTTCCCCCTACTCTTCTGTAGGGTGAGATACCCCATACAGTGTGTATGTCATCCCCTCCCTAAACTAAATTCAATGAGAATAAGGTTGATCCATTCCCTTTTGCCTTCCTTTCTTCCCCTCCATTGTAACCATTTTTCCCTTGCCTCTTCTATGAGATAATTTACCCCATTCTGTCTCTCCCCATCTCCTCTCATTATATTCCTCTCTCACCTCTTAATTTAACATTTTAAGTATCATTCCTTCCTATTAAATTGGTCCTGTGCCCTCTATCTATGTATATCTGTATACATATATACGCACATTCACATATGTATTCATATACCCATAGACCCTCCAATATAGACATATATGTATGTGTAAATACACACACATTTCTATTCCCTTCAACTATTCTCATACTGAGAAAAGTTTCATCAGTTACACTTTATCGTTTTTTCAAGTATGGATGCAAATAGCTCAACTTTGATAAGTTCCTTATGATTTCTTTTCCCTGTTTATCTTCTCATGCTTCTCTTGAGTCTTGTATCTGAATATCAAATTTTCTATTCAACTCTGGTTTTTTCATCAAGAATACTTGAAACTGGGGTGGCTAGGTGGCACAGTGAATAGAGCACTGGCCCTGGAGTCAGAAGGACCTGAGTTCAAATCTGGCCTCAGACATTTAACACAAAAACTAGCCATGTGACCTTGGGCAAATCACTTAATCCCAATTGCCCACCAAAAAGCAAAAGAAGAAGAAGAAGAAGAAGAAGAATGCTTGAAAGTCCTCTATTCCACTGAATGACCATATTTTCCCCTGAAACATGATATTCAGTTTTGCTGGGTAGGTGATTTTTGGTTTTAATCCTAGCTCCTTTGCCCTCTGGAATGACATATTCCAGGCCCTTCGATCCCTCAGTGTAGAAGCTGCCAGATTCTGTGTTATCCTGATTGTGTTTCAACAATATTCAAATTGTTTCTTCTTGGCTGCTTGAAATATTTTCTCCTTGATCTGGGAATTCCAGAATCTGGCTATAATATTCCGAGGAGTTTTCTTTTTGAAATCTTTTTCAGGAAGGGATGGGTGGATTCTTTCAACCTCTATTTTGCCCTCTGGTTCTAAAACATCAGGGCAGTTTTCTTTGAGAACTTCCTGGAAGATGATTTCTGGGTTCTTACTTTGATCATGGCTTTCAGGTAGTCCAATAATTTTTAAATTATCTCTCCTGGACCTATTTTCCAGGTCAGTGGTTTTTCCCATGAGATATTTCGCATTGCCTTCTATTCTTTCATTTGTTTGGCTCTGTTTAATAGTATCTTGATTTCTCATAAAGTCACTAGCTTCCATTTGCTCCAATCTAATTCTGAAGCAATCATTCTCTTCAGTGAGCTTTTGAGATTCTTTGTCCATCTGGAAAATTTGGCTTTTTACAGCATTCTTCTCCTCTTTGCCTATTTGAGCCTCTTTTGCCATTTGAGTTAGTCTATCTTTTAAGGTGTTATTTTCTTCAGTCAGATTGTTGACTCTCATTTCATACTTTTCTTGAATTGTTCTCATTTCTCTTCTCAATTTTCCCCTCCACTTCTCTTATTTGGTTTTCAAAATCCTTCTTAAGGTCTTCTATGGTCTGTAACCAGCTTGTATTTTTCTTGGAAGCTTTTGGTGCAGGAGTTCTGACTTCACTCTCTTCCTCCTGTTCCATGCTTTGATCCTTTTTTGTCCCCATATTAAGAGTGTAAAGTTGGGTTGCTCTGCTTGCTTTGCTTCCCTTGTTTGCTCGTGTTGCCACTCAATTACTTGACTTTTGGTCTTTTTGCCACAGTAGGACTCTGCTACCAGACAGGGGATCTTCAATCCCAAATCACTGGGGTTTTCTCAGCTGCTGGAGCCATTAATTGGGTGCCCTTTCTGTATCCTCCACATGCTCTGGCAAACTGGTCATGCACCCTAGGACCTCCACACTAGACTGCAATCCAGATCCAAACAGGTTAAAGCAAGAGCGAATACCCCTCTCATTGGTCGCTTGGTCCCCCTACAATCTGCAGGCCAGGAGGTTAAGCAGCCACGTGGAAGGCAGTTGCACAGCCACTGGGCCTCAGCCACTTCTCACGCAGGTGGCAAAGGCCAACCACACTCCAAAACTACTGGATACCAAAGTCCACACTGCACTGACTTCTCACTTTGTCCTTAGCATCTATGTGTTGATAATTCTAGAAACGACCACAGCTGCTGGTGATCTGAAGTCCCTCCAACCAGAATCTGGTCAGGTCTGCCCTGAAGCTAAGACCTCTGGCTTGTGCAGGGCTGGAGTCAGCTCCCAGAGCACTATGCTGTCCCCTTCCTGTCAGCCTACTGGGCTTTCCTCAGTGGGAGGTTAACTTCTCTGTGTCATTTTGTGGGTTCTGTAGCTCCAAAGTTTCTTCAGAGTCACCTTTTCCAGGAATTGGAGGAGGTGGAAGCTGTAGGCCATCACAATTCCTGTTTCTTCTCCGCCATCTTGACTCCTCCTCTCCAGTTTCCTAACCCATAAATAGAGATAGTTAACATCCTCTATATCCTAAGGTTTTTGTGAATGAGATATTTGTAAAGTGCTTTGCAAATGCTAAATACTATGTATATGCTAGCTAATATTATTATATAGGGAGGCCATTTTCTCCCCTCTTTCAACTTTTTGTTAATTAGAGAAGTTTTGATTATATTTGTAATGCCCTTGATAAATGTTTTCTTAACAGCCATTGGTAAGTGTACTCTATTGCTGGCTGGGACTCTGTCAATGCTGTATTTTAAAGCATGCTACAGATGTTCAAATCCTATTCCAAACACTTCCTTTACCCAGATACTCTCTTCCCCAATCACTTTGTCTCTTCTTGGTCTCTTGCCTTCAATGGGCAACAGTGAGGAAAATATCCCTTGTGTGTTTCGTCCTCAGTTCATCATGCTATTTAGCAACCAGAAATGGATAGTAGTCTTCTTATGGAGCCTTACAATTTCCCCAACTGTATTTGCCCTTCCTCTCAAAGTAGTTTGTAATTAATTGATTTTGTAACTTTGTATCTATTAATTTTATGCTGTACATATTTTATTTGTACTCGTTAATACCATTATAATGTAAGCTCATTGCAAATAGAGATTGTTTCATTCTGGCTCCTTGTATCCCTAGAACCTAGAAAAATGTCTGGCACACAATACACACATAGTAAATATCTGTTTGTTGATTTATTGAAGTCTTGGTACAATGTAATGCCTTTGATACAGGCACTAAGAAGTGAACAGATGTCTTCATCTTTGTCCTCAGGTTGACAAATAGATGTGTTGGACCTCTGAGAAGAGAACCTACAACCACTACTCTTTAATTTGTCTTCTGATCATTATTGGATAATCTTTCATTCTATTCTTTTACTTTCTCTCATTATTTGGAGAACAAACAATTGTTTATTTCTCATTGCATGCAATTTCCTCTTCTTCAGGGAAAGTCTCGTCTGTTTTTCAGGTCTCAGTGTACAGTTGTCCTTTTTCTTCTCTGTGCAACACTCTTCTATTGGTTATACATAGGCAGATTTCTCCTCCCTCTATCTTTTTATTTACAATCTTCGTAATTAGGTTTTCAAGACACAAAAAAGAAACATTTTTATCAGCTATGAAAGAGGTATCCTTGACCAGAAATGTATCATTACTTTATTTCAAAACATAGTCCTGAAGTTGAAGTTTCATTCTCAAACATTGTCTTTAAAGTTATTCACTTCCCAAACAGTATCTCCCCCCCCC
>NW_027186073.1:882582-902074 GCF_028583685.1 Petaurus breviceps papuanus | reverse complement strand
CTCTCTCTCTCTCTCTCTCTCTCTCTCTCTCTCTCTCTCTCTCTTTTGGTGAGGTAATTGGGTTTAAGTGACTTGCCCAGGGTCATACAGCTAGTTAGTATCAAGTGCCTGGTCAGAGGTCAAATTTGAACTCATGTGCTCTATCTACTCTGCCACCTAGCTGCTCCAGGTTTTTCTTCTCTTTTGCATACCTTATATTCATTATGTAATAGTGAGGAAAATGCAACATGTACCTATGTGGTTTTCAGTTTGTTGCTCAAGTCTTTGGTAACCTTTGGTGATGCTTGTTAGGTTCTCTCTGATAGTTTCAATTGTGTCACGAGTCACCAGAAATGCATAATGGCCATCTTTTTCAACAAATTCTGAGAAGTTCTCAGGAATGTCTTGGATAAATGTCTTATGAAGACAAAAGACATCACTCTTATTGTTTTGTGACCAACGAATAATTGCCTCAGGAATCCTAGGCTGAGAATTAGCAACTACTACCCATGTTTCCCCAATAATAAGACACTGTCTTATTAATTTTTTTTTGGACAGAAAAACACCAGAGGGCTTATTTTCAGGGGAGGGCTTATTTTAATGAACATTGACAGCAATTTTAATAAACAGGTAAATGTGAACAAAAAAAATGTACCTTTATTCAATAATGATCATGTCATCTTCTTCAACAACATCGTCATAAGTGTCCATACCCTGAATTCCATCCTGGATGTCTTGCGCCTCCATTTCCTTCAGAAGAAGTGGACCCAATCTGTCATGTCCAGCAATATAGCTCTCTTTAAATGAATATGTCTTGTCCAGGTAACCTGCTCATAGTGCCTTGGCAACACAGCTGTCAGTAATTTTATACCATGACTACTTCACCCAAGTCACAACTTCTTGCAGACAGGGCTTCACAACGTTTCCACGCTGATTTCTTTCCATTCTATTTTCAATGTAGTCATTGACTTCCATGCGCAAATGGTCCTTGAATGGCTTGTTTATTGCAATATCAAGGGTCTGGAGATAGGCAGTCATTCCTGCAGGAATCATTACTTGATCTATTCTTCTCTCTGCAAGGAAGTTCTTCATTTCTTTAGCACAGTGAGTGCTGGCTGAATCCCAGACTATCAGACCTCTTTGGTTACCTCGCATAACAAGTGGCAGCATTAAATCAACCCACTTTCTTATAACGGCTTGTGTACACCAGGCTTTTTCGGTTTCAAGAACGTAAATGCCAAATACACATTCAATCTTATCTTTCTTGCCCTTACTGATGATTAGAGATGTGGCTTTCTTTCCATCCAAACGAATTGCCAAAACACAGGTGACCCGTGCACTTTCATAGCCAGTGGTGGGAATGTAGATTGACGTTGCACCCCTGTGATGAATTGTTGTTTGAGATCCTTGTCCCATAAACACTGCAGTTTCATCCATAGCAATCATATTGCAGGTTTGGTACTTGGAAATGTCGATCCTATCAATAAAGGACTTGAATGCAAGTGCACGTTTAATAACTTCAGCATCTTCCAGCTTAAACAGTGTTGTTGATCTTCTTACGGACAGTTCATACCGTTGAAGGAAACCGTCCAACCAGTGTTGTGATGCTTGGAATCCGTCTGAGACCATATCAAACTCTGGTGCCATTGAAAGGGCAAATGCTTGAATATCAGCCCCCCCAATAAAGGTCTAAAATGTACCAAGTAAACAAAATGAAAGAGAATCAGTTATAAGAATGTCAGAGTAATGCATTGAATGGAGATCATCTAGTTTAGGTAGAAGGTATAGTATAACGTAGTCTGGTTCCACAGGAAGAGCATTCCTAGACTTTAGCTGCAAAAGGTAAAAGGCCCTAAGCAGTCTCAAATCCCCTCCACAGCAGCAGTGAAGGCCTGATAGAGTTGGACCAGAGCCCAACCCAGGAGGAGAAAGATCCTGAGCAGAGCCAAGGACCAGGCAGCCCTAGGGCCTACCATAGTTAGAGAAAGATTGCAATAGCAGAATGTTCTTAGAGACTTAGTACAGAACAATCACCCCAATTGGCAAACAAGCATGTAGACTACCTTGGCCTGAACCACAACAGGTGATAAGGCCAAACAATTCCTATAGAAGTTAGAACCTAATGTTAAGGCACCTCATTCAGGATGATGGTGACCTACCAATACTCTCCAGTAGTAAAGGATCAAAATTTTACCCAAGTACAAGTCTTTGATCCATACACTGAGACTGGTGATATAAGCAACCCTCCCTGCCCCAATTTTAACATAACATAGAAATAGTTTGGATTGAGAAACACCCAAAGGTCAAATCCATAAGAGTCTTCTTCATAGAGGAGAGACAATCTAAGATGCATTATATTATTTGAAACTCAATAAATAGAGCAAAAACAAAAAAATAAAATGCTTGAATATCATTTTTCAAGAATTCACAAGTTGTGCAAATTTCTTACAACCAGAAGACAAAGAGAGCATATAAACAATCTACCATTAAAGAAACTAAGAAATAAATACTCCCAGAAACACCATAGGCACATATCAGAATCTCCAGGTCAAAGAAAAAAAATGTTCTTTGCATTGAGCAAAAAAGAAAGAGTTAAATGGGAAGGAACTCCAATCAGGATGGCAGAAGACCTGGTCAATTCTATAGTAAAGGGGAAGAGAGCTTAGGATATGACATTCCAAATGGCAGAAGACAAATGCAACCAAGAATAGCCTATCCAGCACAACTAAATGTAATTCTATGCAAGGAAATAATCTTTAAATGTAATAGAAGATTTACAAACGTGCTTGAATAAAAGACCAGAATTTAGTATACATTTTGAAATGAAAACACAGAAGTTGAGAGAAACAGAGGCTGGGACTTGTATTTATTCAAATGGAAGTAACAATTTGGGATTGGATAATTTACATGCTAAAGTGGGGCAAGAACAAATATGCTCTCAGGACATTAATGTCTACAAAGGTCATAGAAAAAGGAAACTATGACAGAGGACTTGGAAATGGTTTTGTTCTTATAGACTTAGGTAAAGATAAAAATGAGAGGGGTAGGAAACTATACTGGGGAAGAAAGGTAAGGGAGGTTATCTTCTTTCATGTAATAGGAGTGCATAAAATGAAGAATATTCCAAAATGAAGGAAGGGGTAGGGAGACCAGATACTTCATAAATCTCACTTTAATATGAGCTTGATAAAAGAAGAGTGAACACAATTACATATACCCAGAGAGAGTGTAAAAATACATCAAACTCAACAAAGAAATTAAAAGGGACAAGGAGAGGACAGGGAGATGAGGAGATAAGAAGGGGAGAATGATAGAAAAGGGAAATGTCATAAGCAAAACAAACTCCAATATCAAGGTGGGATGAATGGGGAATGAAAAGAAAGTGAAGGAAGAACTAAAATCTGTAATGGTTTGAAAAAAGTGGAAAAGAAGAGAGTTCAAAGAGTGGAAACAGACTTCATTTATATATCACATTTTAGGGAGACAACTTTATTATGATCTAAACTAAAAGGGAATGGGAATGATAGTAAACAAAATTCACCACTGAATTGTGATGGGACAGCAGCAGTCTTATATTTGAAACCCAAGTGGATGTAATTGTGGTCCAAAACAGTTAAATACTCAGGTCCAAAATATGAAGTACATTTTTCTTAAACTGCTGCATTCACTCCAAAGCCCATTCATTTCCTTCAGCATCCCAAAGACTAAGCACATGTTCTGCTCAGCTATATAATAAAGTGGCAAACAGCTGCACCACTGACATCCCAGGACAGTTGCCTATAAAACTAGACTGAAGTTGGGCTCTAGCTTCATCCCCTTATAGGGTGTCACCTTCTTCAGGGAGCTAAGCTGTCTAGGCAAGTCTCTAAGACCCGCTCATACTGTGCTGCCAGAGCTGGGTCCATGACAATCGCTGGAGGTGCTGGAGGAGAAATGCCAACAAACTCCAAATTAGAGTCTCCAATGAGCTTTCATGCGGGTCAAATGAGGGGCTTCTGAGCCATAGCTACTGTTGGCTGAGGGGTCACAGTGCCAGAGATTCTTCCTCCTATGGAAGACAGTGACTTCGCCCTGGCTGCTCTGTTTTCACTCTCCACTTCCTCATCGCCACACAATAGTCATGTGAAGATTTCCTCTGGGGGAATGGATGGATGAGAACAACATGTTTCTATGGTCATGAAGGTGGCTGAAGTAGGTTCTGTGGAACATGTAGAGCTGGGTCAAACATGGAAGATTCCAACATCATCAAATGCATCCCTGGCCATTACCAGTCACTTAGTTTTTGTCTTACCACTGGACATGGATAGCTCTGGTAGAGAGAGAAAGGCTGATGACTTTGTGCAACTTTTTCTCACTTAAATCCAATTAACACAAAAGTCAAGGTATCACCCTGTGCTATCTCTTTGAAGAAAGGGAAGACTAAACATTACTATCATTACTATCTACCTGAATACTTCTCTTCTATCTGCCTCTAAACAAACAGTCCTCTAGAGTAGTTCCAGATTGCAGAGCAGATAAATTTTGAACTTTGAGATCTTATTCCTTGCTATGAGATTTGGATTCACTAAAACAAACCAAGGGAGAAAGAAGGGAGAGAACAAAAATATAGGTTATGGTGATGGATTTATAATTTCCCCTAGGAATTGGAATCAAATTCTTTTGTATTTTCCATAAGGGACCAATTTTATGGGGAATGAGCATTATGGGAAGTAGGAAATGGGATTCTTGTGAATTTACACCATTTTTGGTGATAAGAAAAAATTGGATTTGTCTTAAAAGCTTAATGAGCTCCAGAGAATTCTGGACAGGGACATTATCCCATTAGATTAGGTAATTAACGAGTTGGATAGTTTTGGAAATAAGTATAGCCTCCTATTTGGCTTATTTTTCCTTAGGTATTTAGTTTGCCAAAAAAAAATGGTTTTTGGTCTCTTTGGGCACTGTCCCCTAAGCTTCTATTTCAAGCTTGTGATAAGGTAGATTGGGTTTTATATTCCTTAGTGCCATCTGAACCTGCCTCTCTATGACACCTTTACCTTGTTCAATGAATTAATGCTCCTGAGAAGGTATCAGTAAATCAGAAAGCTATAATCAGCATTGAGAGTTCTGAAGAACCTTACATTCTCTACAGAGTTGAATGAGGTATTTCACAGAGCTAAAATCAATAGAATGTCTCAAAAAGTAAAAGACAAGGTCATATTTGAATGGCTAGGTAGAAAAAGGTTTCAGACAGGCCCCATTATCTGGCAATGAACAGGAGTCTAAGAGAGTGTCTGAGGAAGCATGCACTTGTGTGAGAGGAAGTGGGAAAGCCTGGTCATATGGTCAACATTAACTTATTACTTCTCAATTTTTAGACAAACTATGTAGGATATTTTGGTTAAATTTTCAACTGTAACCTAAAACAATAAGACTGCCCAAAAAGTAAGTACTTTTAAAATATCCACTTTACCTTCTTTCCATTAGTATTGTAGCAAAACTTTGTGTGTGTACATTCTTACATAGGAGCATATATATAGACATGTTCTAACAAAGGCAATTTTATTCATGGAAATCACAGAATAAAAGTAAATTTTGACCTCTAATATGTCATTTTCTTCTCAACTCCTTATTTATTAATTCTGGTCTATGTGGGACTAGTGCTGGAGATTGTTATTGTTATCCTTTAATTCATAAGATCATAGATTAAAGCTCAAGAACCCCCTCAGAGGTCATCAGTTTAAATCCTCCTAGGTGTTTATTTTTTTTTAAAGCAATAGGGGTTAAGTAACTTGCTCAAGGTTACACGGCCAGTTGTTTCTGGGTGTGGTGCTGAGTATCTGAGCCTTGATTTGATCCAGGTCATCCCGACACTGGAGCCGGTGCTCTTACTCACTGAGGGACCTGGCCGCCCCCCTCTTGGTGTTTAGTTGAGAAAATTGAGAACCAGAGAGTTTCAATGACTTTCCTAAGGTTAAACAGATATTAAATGACAAAGTCAAGATTCGGATGAAATTCTCTTGATCCTCAGTACAGCATTCTTCCACTACAACACAAAGCTTCTAATATGAAGCATTATAAACCTTCAGAAAAAAAAAACTAACTAAATATGACTAGATCATTGCATGGACCATGCTTCCCCTTCCCCCACCCACCCCAAACCCCCAGCCTTAGAGAAGAAGATACCATGGATTTAGAATAAGAGAGCCTGGCTTTAAGTCCTGTCTCTTAGGAGCCATATGAGGTAGGACAAGTGACTTTGACTTTCTAGAGCTGTTTCTTAATGTTTGGAGAAAACTTTTTTGGTCTTTTCTGGAAGGGGAAAGGCAGGGCAATTAGGGTAAAGTGATTTGCCCAAGGTTACACAGCTAGTAAGTGTTAAGTGTCTGAGGTCAGATTTGAACCCAGATGCTCCTGACTCCATAACTGGTGCTCTAATTACTGCACCACTTAGCTGCCCCAAACTTAACTTATGAAATGAGGTAAATGGACAAAATGATTTCAAAGTTTTGATCAGCTCTAAATTCTAGAACCCCTTAATTGAATTTAAATAAATGATACATATACTGGCAGCTTACAATTCCCATCTCCATAGGAAGAAAGAGAAAGAAAATTTTTCAAGGGACTTAGGAAAAGGACCTCTCTGAAGTAACAATAAAGAATGTAATAAAACAACCTATGAAAAACCAATTATATAAAATTTCATTATAATCCCCTAGGAACTTGTCTTTTTATCAGATGAATAATGATGGATAAAAAATTTTAAATTGATTATTGCTATTATTAACCTGAAATAGCTATTTCACAAAATATAAAATTAAATCACTGCCCTCAACATAGACAAAATAAGTACATATCTCTATCCCTCTCCTAAAGATCATAACACATGATTATTGTTTCTTGAATTGAAATTGAATGCTGGAGATATCATGAAAGAAAAAGAAGGCAATGACAGAGAGAAGTAACCACAAAGTCTTGTAGATTTCTTTGGTCTTCGTTTTTTTTTTTCTTTTATATTTTCTAAAGAAGCTTCATAGACAAGAGTCTTGACTACACTATGACATATGAGAGGAAAGTGAATCTAGTAGTCAAAGTAATTATGGAAGCTATAAGGGATTCCCATAAAACTTAGTCTAAAGTATAACTAGGAAAATAAGAAAAAAAATGAAATGGAACCAGTGAGGGTCCAACAAACAGAGGAAGTCAGTTGATTTCCATCAAGGTAGGTGAGCATTCAGAGAAAGGTCATGAAAAGTAAAGGAATTGCAATGATGAAGTGTAAGACCAGTTCAGAATGTATTAAGGGGAAGTGTAGAATCATAGATTCAGAAGCAGAAGGGAATGTAAGTTAATCTACTTCTATCTGCTTCTTTTACAGATGACGAAAGTGATACACAGTGGGTTAAATGACTGGCCCCAAATCAGAGGCAATATAAAGATACACAATGTGATTTGAGCAAGTAAGGTTCAGATACTATGTGTACTGCCAGATATCTGCACCAGGCTCCCATCTTAGCATTACCCTTTTGCCTTATATACATGCTCTTAATTTCCCTCCACCAGATTCACTCCTTTGAGTTGCAGAAAAATGACAGTTACTGTTTTCAGAATCCTACTACTAAAATAAAAATAATAGCTTAATGTTATCCAGGGAATGTACAATCTTGTTATTTATTATCTATAAGACTGAATGTTGATGAGTACATCAAAGAAAATCATGTGAACTAAATGTTCTCGTAAGTTTCTTCTTTCTCTGAATCTGTCATTTTGTGATTGGAAGCCATGATGAGAAAGAAGAAGTTTAGGAGGAGTAAGGCATACAGAGAGATGGAAATGCGAATAACTAGCATTTGTAAACTAAAGTGTGCTGAGTACTTCATAAATAGTCCTCAGAATTCTGGGAGGTAGATGTTATTATTATTCCCATTTTATAGATGGGGATACTGAGGCAGACTTGCCCAGTGATTAACTTTCCTGCCTAGAGACACAGAACTAGGAAGTTTCTCAGCCCAGATTTGATTTTAGGTGCAGACTTCTATCCATTGCACACCTCAATTCCTCAATTAGTTAAAGGGAAGTTATGACGAGATAGAAGAATCTAAGAATTTTTTAACATAGAAGAGCAATGTTTTTGAGTGGGTGATGGAACCTCATCCTCATGACTGCCATTATTCCCACCCCTCAGCACCTTCTGCTCTAACTTCCTTTTCCTCCCTTCACAGTCTCAGTCCTATAGATGACTATTTTGCCCTCCATTCCTACTTGCTTACTGCAGAACAGAATTGGTGGAAGCTAGGAAACGGAGGTGTTGGTAAGATCTGGGATATGACTATTCCTGTGTGTGACCAAGCTAGAAGAGAAGAGTAGCCTAAAGGATTTAAGATGACTGAGGAATTGCAAAGTAGCAGTGTTTGAGGAACACATGTATGTATGTATGTATGTATGTAACAGCATAATTAATGAAGTATTAATATCTTTGCTAAGTAGAAAAATTATTTACTAAAATTTGAAGCCCTTTAACTTAAGAAATTTTCAGGCTTAAATAGAGAATGTATAATATCACAGTCAAGTCTAGCAGGCTTAGTAAAGATAGTTGCAAGAAAATGCCAGAAAAGAAAGAAATTTTGTTGTAATTTTTCTATGTGGCAGGCACTGTGCTGTGCACTTTTTACAAGTATTTTCTCACTGGAGACTCACAATACCATTTCCAGGTAGGTCCTTTTATTGTCACCATTTTATAATTAAAGAAGCTGAAGTTAAGGGTCTTAGCAAAGGTCATTCAACTAGTAAGTATCTATGGCGGTATTTCAACTAAGGTCTTACTGATCCCTGCCCCAGTGCTGTATCCACCATATCCACAGCCAGAGCAGCTGTTTCTTAGACAGTGAGAAGAAAAAAAAAGTAGAGACATCTACTCCAGGAAAAGGAATGAGCATCAGTTCCTGAAGTTAAAAGTGTGGAAAAATGGATGCTTAGGTATATGTCCCAGAGATTAGTTAGCAGAGGGAACGAAGGTTTTAGAAATGTCGCAGTATTATTTCTGTTATCACCACTGTAAGAATTGGCTCCTTGATGGCAAGACCTGTGTTTTGACTCTCTTTGTATCCATAACACTAAACAGTCTGGCACAGAGTAAGTACTTGGTAAATGCTTATTGATAGATGGCTGATATATAGGAAGAAAGAGGAGAGAGACTGGGGTGGGGGGAGAAAGAGAGAAATAGACAAAAAGATTGATAATATAAGTGCAGTCTTCAGAAAGTGTGTGTTGTAGTAGAAACTGCCCTAGATTTGCATACAAAATGGTTGTTCCCATACAGATTTCTTCCTTAATTTCTTTGTGACTGAGGAATCCCTTCACCACTCTGTTCAGTATCCCCTTCTGCATATTGAGGAGTGAATTCAAGGATCCATAAGGCCCTTTCAAACTTTAAGTTCTATTAGGTAACATTTGATACTGGCAAACATTTTAATTCCTTTTATGTAGAATATCTACAGAAACTCTTAGCAATTTCATCCTTTTTTCCCTCCTATTCCTCACATACAAATTCAGTTGTGATTTTTAATATAAATCATTAGAAAAATATGGTCCCTTTATAGAAATTCAGATTACCATAAACTTTACTGGGATTCATATCGTTACAGGAAAAGATTCCTGTAGTACAATTACTTTGTACTTTAAAAAGAAGTAAATAACTTCCTGGAAATTGAAAATAATGATTGGAAGCCAAGAAGGTTGTTTTTTTTTTTTAAAGCAAATGCTGTTCTTAATACAAGCTTCAGGACATTCTGCCAAGGCTGAAAAAAATAGAATCAACTTCACACAAAACTTCCTTTGGCTTCCTACAGCTTAGCCAGATTTTACATTTTGGTTTTCTTTACTCCTTTTTTTCGTCATTCCTAGAAATATAGGATAGGTGATGATAACAGGACATAAGACTTATTGATGACAGGAGAGGGTTTCCTTAATTTCCTCATTACAATTTATTAGAGGTAAATGTAATATATAAAACTACATAATTCAGTATGGTACATGGTGATGTGGTGATAGCATCAAAGATCTACAAATTTCATTTAGGTTGGAGGCAGAGAAGTTTATTCCTTAGAATAGACTAGTATTATTATCCCATTTCATGGGGGTGGGGAATTGAGATAGAATTAAATTAGACATGTTTAAATGGGTTGGAATGGAGAAGGGAGAGAGGACTAGGATATTTCATACATGAGGAAGGAGGATTGTGATCAAAGTGCAAAGTTTGAGCCATATATTGAAGAACATGCTAAATTGTTGGAGGCTGGCTGGGTGGAAGCATGGCTAAAAGATGATATTGTAAGATAAACCTAAAAAAGTGGATTGGAGGGCAATTGTAGATGACCTTAAATGATAGGTTAAACAGAAAAAAGAAGTTCTTGTTTCATTTGGAGGCATATGGTACTTAACTGCATTCTACCTTGCATTTTATTTGGGTACATATCTTTCTAATCCTGTTAGGCTCCTTAAAGTGTCAACCATGTCTGATTCATCTTTGAGACCCCATTCATGTCTACTATAGTAACATAAGATTGACTTAATAATGTTTGAATGAATGACTGAATGGATTAATTATAATACTTCATCTCTGCTCCGTTTCAACTATAAACAATATATAGGTGTTCTGTTCCTTTTTTTTAAAGTTCCATTTCCTCTTAGTTTTATTGTAGATCTACTAGAAAAGAGAAAACAAACATGAAAAATCACACACAGGTGACAGAGTTCATTCTCTTGGGACTGTCAGATGACCCAGAGTTTCAAATGATTATTTTCTTCTTTCTCTTACTGGCCTACATCCTCAGCATTGCTGGGAATGTGACTATCATCATCCTCACCCTATTGGATTCTCACCTCCAGACCCCAATGTATTTCTTCCTCCGCAATTTCTCCTTCTTAGAAATTTCCTTTACAACTGCAAGTATTCCCAGATTCTTGGGCACCATTATTACTGAGGACAAGACCATTTCCTACAATAGCTGCATGACTCAGTTGTTTTTCTTCATTCTCTTGGGAGTAACTGAATTTTACCTTCTAGCTGCCATGTCCTATGATCGCTATGTTGCCATCTGCAAACCCTTACATTATACAACCATCATGAGCAGCAGAGTCTGCACACTGCTTGTGTTCTCCTCATGGTTTGTGTCATTCATGATCATCTTCCCAATAATTATTCTGATGCAGCAACTTGACTACTGTGCTGATAATATAATTGACCATTTCTCCTGTGACTATTCTCCCCTCTTAAAGCTGTCCTGTACAGATACACAATTCTTAGAGACAATGGGGTTTTCCTGGGCTGTGGTGACTCTTATGTTTACACTGGCGTTAGTAATTCTGTCCTACACATATATCATCCAGACAATTCTGCGGTTTCCCTCTGTCAGTCAGAGGAAAAAGGCTTTTTCCACCTGCTCTTCCCACATGATTGTCATCTCCATTTCTTATGGCAGCTGCATCTTCATGTACATCAAACCTTCAGCAAAGGACCATGTCTCTTTAATCAAGGGCGTTGCTGTGCTAAATACATCAGTAGCCCCCATGTTAAATCCCTTCATTTATAGCCTAAGGAATCAGCAAATGAAAGAAGCCTTTATGGACATGGTACGGAAGATTGTATTTTCTTTAAATAAAGGAAAAGTTTTGTTGAACTGAATCAAAAGTTGCCATGAGAAGGACAGATTTCTAACAGTCTGCCCAAAGTTTTATCAGCTCCCTCCTATCTCTGTATTTTCTTTTGTTTCTGATATGTCAATGCTTCAAAAAGATTTTTTAATTTATATAAAATAAAAAAGTGAGTCAACAGCTTGATTGATGAAAATAACTCCTTAAAAATAGATAACTTAAATGGCAAAAGAGGTCCAAAAGAGGAGAAGAATGGCTTAAAAAGCTGAATTTGCCAGTTGGAAAAGAAATTTTAAAACTCACTGAAGAGAATCATTCCTTCAAAATTCGATTGGAGCAAATGGAAGCTAATGAATTTATGAGAAATCAAAATATTATTAAATGGATCCAAGCAAATGAAAGAATAGAAGGCAATGTGAAATATCTCATTGGAAAAACCACTGACTTAGAAAATAGATCCAGGAGAGATAATTTAAAAATCATTGGACTACCTGAAAGACATGATCAAAAAAAAAGAGCCTAGACACCATCTTTCAAGAAATTATCAAGCAAAATTGCCCTGATATTCTAGAACCATAGAGCAAAGTAGAAATTGAAAGAATTCACCAACCACCTCTTTAAAAAATCCCCAAAAGAAAACTCCTAGGAATATTGTAGCCAAATTTCAGAGTTCCCAGATCAAGAGGAAAATACTGCAAGTTGTCAGAAAGAAACAATTTCAGTATTGTTGAAACACGATAAGGATAACACAAGACCTAGCAGCTTATACACTAAGGGATCAAGGGGCTTGGAATATGATATTCTGGGGGTCAAAGGAGCTAGAATTAAAGCCAAGATTCATGCACCCAGCAAAACCGATTATAATGCTTCAGAGGAAAATATGGTCATTCAGTGAAATAAACAATTTTCAAGCATTCTTGATGAAAAAAAAACAGAGCTGAACAGAAAATTTTATCTTTAAATACAAGAAGCATGCGAAGCATAAGAAGGTAAACAGGGAAAAGAAATAATAAGGAACTTATGAATGTTCAAGTATTTACACTCCTACATAGAAAATGATCATTGTAACTCATGAGATTTTTCTCAGTATAAGGACAGTTGAAAGGAATATACATATATATGTATGTTTACATATATATGTATGCATAGGAGGGTGCAGGTGTGTATAAATATATGTGTGTGTATATATATATATATGAGCATGTGCACATGTATGTACATGTATATATAGACAAAGGGCACAGGATGAGATTATCATGAAGGGATGATGTCTAAATAATAAAATTAAAAGATGAGAGGAATATATTGGGAGAAAGGGAGAGATAGAATAGGGTAAATTATCTCATATAAAAGAGGCTAGAGATAACTGTTACAATGGAGGGGAAGAGAAGAAACATAAATGAAATGGTACAACCTTACTCTCTTTGAATTTGGCTTAAGGAGGGAATAACATACACACTCAATTGAGTATCTTTGCTTTTTTTTTTGGAGGGCAATTGGGGTTATGTGATTTGCCCAAGGTCACATGGTATAGTGTGGGTGTGTGTGTGTGTGTATGTGTGTGTGTGTGTGAAGTGTCTGAGGCTGGATTTCAATTCAGGTTCTCCTGGCTTCAGGGCCGGTGCTCTATTCACTGTGACACCTAGCCACCCCTCAATTGGGTATCTTAATTTACAGGAAAATAGGGGGGAAGGGGATAAGAGGGTGGATTATAGAAGAAAGGGCAGATTGGGGGAGAGGGTAGGTAGAAGCAAACACTTTTGCAAAGGGACAGGGTCAAAGGAGAAAATAGAATAAGTGAGGGGTAGGATAGGATGGAGGGAAATATAGTTAGTCTTTCACAATATACCTACTATGGAAATGTTTTGTGTAACTACACATGTACAACTTATATTGAACTGATTATCTTCCTAGTGGGGGTGGATGAGGAGGGAAGAAGGGAAAAAATCTGGAACTCAAAGTTTTAATAACAAATGTGTATAAATAACTGTTGTGTTTTGTTTGTTTGTTACATGTAACTGGGAAATAAGGTATGCAGGCACCGGGGTATAGAAATCCATCTTGCTTTACTAGGAAGTTTGGGTGCAGGGTAGGATGGGGGAGGATATAAGATAGAAAAGATTGGGGAAAGGGGTATTCAGTAGGCTACCTATGTGGGGGTGGGAATAGGGGAAAGATGGGGAGAAAAATTTGTAACTTAAAATCTTGTGGAAATGAATGTTGAAAAGTAAAAATAAATTAATTAATTAAAAATATCTTGACATCACATGGAATTTTTTTCCATTTCTGCAAAAAAACAGCGCTTTGTAATGCTAATTTATGCTAATCCTTTCCTTCATAAGGCAGAGGAGCCAAGGTGAAATTCTATTCTGAATTGCTTCTCACTAGTGTGGAGGTACTTGTTGCTGAGGTAGAAATGACAGGATACCTAGGTGGAATTAATCACTTCTTCCTTGTACTTTTAAAAGCCTGGGAAAAGTTATTGCTGAGCAATATTTCATAGACCAATCCAAAAAGGAGAGATATCTGGGAGTGGAACAAATGAAAAGCCTTGAATAGTAACAAAGGGTTTTGAGACAGAATAGGGAGAAGAAAGAGCTCATGACAAATACCCTCTCTTTTCTAAATAAACTATGAGAGAAAGAAGGAAGATTTTTTTATTGAGTTCTATTCCAACTCATATGAAGCATATTACTCAGATCATAATACTTCATTATCAAATGTACTAAAATCAAAGTGAACATATTTTGAACCAAAGATAATTTCAAACACCAAGTTCCACATTAGAAATAGGTGTGGGCTCTTGAATTTACAGACTAAGTTGAAGACAGCTTTCAGAAATGGTCACTGATTCTTGCTCACTTGACTAACAAGGAACTCACATTTAAATTTCCATGGCCTCAAAGATTACAGAAGAGAGGAAGGAGATGAGCCAAACCCTCATCCACCAAATTCTCCTCCAAACATTTTTAAATAACACGTCAAAAAGCATTCTCCTGCACCATAGCAAACAAGGTGTTAAAATAAGCATTTTTTCCAGTTCAAGAAAAATTAAGAGTTTGTAAGGAAAGTCTGTGACACTGAGGTGGGGTCAGGCCAGGAAGACAACATGGTGGTAACATCAGCAGTAGTCTTGGAGGCTATGGTTTCCACAGCAGCAGCAGTTCTGACAGCTCTCACTTGCAGAGAGGGTAAGGGTAATGGACAACTGATCAGAAAGTTATTTCATATTTCATGGGATTCTTGTGCTGGTACTAGGTGCAGGACACAGAACTGTTTAGCAACTCCATTGTTTATTATTCAGCTCTGAGTCACAATTCCAAGGCAGAGAGATAGAACAATGCCACAATTCCAGGATGCAGTTCTGGGGCCAAGAGCAATGTTAATATTTTCAGATGCAAGGGAGTAGAGTCCTTACCTTGGTAAGAAGCAGAGCATAGCCCAGGACAGCAGTGACCATACCTCTTTTCAGATCACATTGTATTAGAAGCCCCCAGAACTAACTGTGAAAACAGGGCAAAAAAACCTAAAGCTTGGGACAGTGATACCCCCACCCTAAGCTGAGTAACCCCAACTCTAACATACAGTATAAAGTCAGGAAATAAGCTGGAAAAATGAGCAAACAGCAGCAAAAAAATTAACCTGATAACCAAAATTTACTCTGATGACAGGGAAACTGGAGGTATAAATTTGGAAGAAGACAATAAGGTGAAAACATCTATGAACCTTAAAGAAAAATGTAGATTAGGCACAAGCCCAACAAGAATTCCTGGAAGAGAATGAATGAGAGTAATACAAGAAAATTATGAAAAGAAAATTACCAACTTGATTAAAGAGGCATAAAAATAATGAAAATGACCCCTTGTAAAACAGAATTGGCCAAATGATGGAGGCGATACAAAACCTCACTGACAAAAAAGAATTCCTGAAAATGGAGAATTGTTCAAAAGGAAAAAAAAAACAAAGCCTCGTTGAAGAAAAAAATATTTCAAAATAAGAATTGGTAAATGAATGCTAATGACTCAACAAGATATCAAGAAACAATAAAGCAAAGTAAGAAAATGGAAAATAGAAGAATGTATGAAACATCCTCATCAGAAAAACTGTGATACACAGATATCACAGATAGTGATACACAGAAGAGATAAATGACTTCCTCAAAATAATAGGGGCAATATAAGGATATACAATGTGATTTTAGAGAATCAAATTTAGGATACTATGTGTACTCCAAGATATTTCCTCTAGTCTCTCATCTTAGCATTGCCTTTATCCTTATATACATGCACTTAATTTCCCTCCATCACAATCACTCTTTTGAATTGCAGAATAATGACATAGTTACTGTTTCTAGAATGCCACTATTTAACTAATAATAAGAGCTTGATGTCATCCAGGAAATGTACAATCTTGTTATTTTTATCAGTAAGACTAGATGTTGATGAGAACATGAAAAAATATCATGTTTAGGTGTGAATTACATGATCTCTAAAGTCTCTTTCATCCTGTGATTGAAAGTCATGATGAGAAAGAAGAGGTTTGAGAATAAGGCATGCAGAGATGGAAGTGACAATAACTACCATTTATATAGTAGCTAAAGTGTGCAGAGTACTTTATAAATAGTCCTCAAAATTCTAGGAGGTATATGCTGTTATTATTCCCATTTTGTAGATGGGGATACTGAGGCAGACTTACCCAGTGATTGAGTTTCTTGCCTAGGGTCACAGAGTTAAGAAGTTTCTGAGACCAGATTTGATTCTAGGTCCTGAATTCTATCCATTGCACTACTTCAATTCATCAATTAAGAAAAGGAAAATTATGATCAGGTAGAGGAATGTGAGAATGTTTGAACATAGAAGAGGAATGCTTTTGAGTGGGTGATGGAACCGCATCATGACCACCATTATTTCTGCCCCTCGTTACCTTCTGCTCTAACTTCATTTTCCTCCCTTCACAATTTCAGTGCTATAGATTACTAATGCAAGTTCATCCTGTCTTTTCCCCTCATATCCCTTGAACCTTTGTCCTACATTCCTACTTGCCTACTGCAGAACAGAGCTGGTGGAAGTCATGAAACTGGGCTGCTGGTAAGATCTGGGATATGACTATCCCTGTGTGTGACCAAGTAGAAGAGAAGAGTAGCATATGGGATTAAAGATGACTGAGGAATTAGAAAGTTTTGGTGTTCGAGGATGTATGCAGTGATTGATAATTAACGAACTACAAATATCTCTAAGTAGAAGATACTATTTAGCAAAACTTGAAACCCTGAAAACTTGAAAGTTCAGGAATTTTCAGGCTTTAAAAGAAGGTGTATAATATTGCAGCCCAGATCTGGTAATTTTAGTAATGATACACCTAGAAAAGAAAAGAACAAGCTTTGATATAATGTTTTACTATGTGGCATGTACTGTGTTAAGCACTTTTCACAAGTATTTATTTATTTAATAAACAGCTCTGCAAAGTAGGTAATATTATTGTCACCATTTTACAGCAGAAGAAACTGAGGTTAAGGGTCTTACCTAGGATCACAGAACTAGTAAGTGTCTAAGGTAGGTAATTTGAATTAAGGTCTTACTGATCCCTGGACCAGTGCTGTATTCACTGGTACAGCAGTTGCTTCTTAGACAGCAAGAAGAAACTAGAGATACCTATTCTAGGGACAGGAATAAGCATAAATTCCTGAAGTTGAAAGTGTAGAGTAAGGGATGCTTAGGTATCAGAGATTAATTGGCAGAGGGAAGGAGGTGTTAGAAATGTTCCAGTATTGTTTCCATACTATCACCACCATGAGAATGAGCTCCTTGAGGGAAAGACCTGTGTCTGATTTTCTTTGTATTTTAAGTATTTAAGCATTATGCTAAGTATACTAAGCACTGTACTATGTATACTGAACACAGTGTCTGGTACAGAGTAAGCACTTAACAAATGCTTGTTGATAGTTGATTGATGTACTAGAAGAGAGAAGGAGAGAGAAAAAGAGAGACAGACAGAGAGACAGAGAGAGACAGAAACAGAGACAGAGACAAAGACAGAGACAGAGAGAGATGGAGAAACAGAGACACAGACACACAGAGAGACAGGGAATCAGACAGACAGATGGATAAACAGCTAGGCAAGCTGATATTACAAGTACCAGCTATAGAAGGTGTGTGTTATAGTAGAAAACAGCACTAGATTTGGTTACAAAACAGCTTTTTCCATCCAGGTCTGCTCCTTATTATCCTTGGAATGAAACAATTGCTTCACCTATCTGCTCAATTTTCTCATCTGTAAAATGAGGAGTGAATCAGAAGATCTATAAGGCCCTTTCCAACTTTGAGATCCATTACTTAACATCCCACACTGACAAATATTTTGATTCCCTTTATATGGAATTTCAAAAAAAAACTATTAGGAGTTTGTGCTTCCTTTTTCCTTCCTGTTTCTCACATAGAAAACTAATTGGGACAATTGTGATAATTTGAAAATAAACTCTTAGAGAAATTCATTTTATCATGAATTTACTGGGGTGCATGTCATTATAGAAAAAGATTCTTGTAGTACAATTGTTTTGCATTTTTTTAAAAAAGTTAATGACTTAGGGTAAAGTGATAACAGGGAGAGGAATTCAAAAAGGTTTTTCCTAATATAAGCTTCAGAAATTTTTTCCAAGGCTGCAATAAACAGACTCAACTTTGCTTCATATGTAACTTCCTTTAACTTCCTAGAGCCTAGCCAGATCTTCCCTTTCGGTTTTTTTAATTACTTTTTTCACCATTCCTAGAAATATAGAATAGGTGATGATAACAGGAGATTATAAGTATAGATAACAGGAGAGTGTGTCCTCGATTTCATGGTTAGAGTTTAGTAGAGGTATATGGAATATATAAAACTGAATAATTCAATCTGATATATGGTAAGGGCATCAAAGATGTTCAAATTGCATTTAGGTGGGAGGCAGAGAAGTTTATTACTTAAGACTAGAGGAGTGTTATTGTCCACATTTTAGAGGTGTGGAAACTGAGACAGACTTCAATTGCACATAATGTATTGGGTTGAAATGGAGGAAGGACAATCGTGAGAAGAGTGCAAGGTTTGAGGCATATATTGAAGTATATGCTAACTTGTTTTAGGCTGCCTGGACGGTTCCATGGTATTGTAAAATAAAAGCAAAAATGTAGACTGGTGAACATTTACAGATGACATTAAAAGATAGCTTAGGGGGAAAAGAAAGTTCTTATTTCATTTGGAGACATAGGGTCTTATCCATACTAACATAAAAATACTTGTATTTTATTTGGGTACGTACCTTCCCAATTATGGTAAGCTCCTTAAGAATCAGCTATTGCATACTCATCTTTGAAATCCCATTCACACACACTATACTAACATATGAGGGATTTAATAAATTTTGAATGAATTAATTCTAATATTTTATCTCTGCTCCATTTCAAGTATAGCCCATATATAAGCTTTTTGTTCTTTTTTCTTTCTTTTTTGTAAATGCTTTATTACTTCTGATTTACATCATTCATTTCCACCAGATTTTGAGTTACAAATTTTCTCCCCATTTTTCCCTTACCCAACACCCCAAAATAGCAGTCCCATAGGAAATCCCCTCCTTCAATCTGCTCTCTCCCATATTTTCTCCCATATCCCTTTCAACTTTTCCAGTGGATCTCTATTCCAGAGTACCTGTATATCTTATTTCCCAATTACATGTAAAATAGTATTAATTATATCTGTATATACATCTCTCTCTCTCTCTCTCTCTCTCTCTCTCTCTCTCTCTCTGTGTGTCTCTCTCTGTCTCTGTCTCTATCTCTCTCTCTGTCTCTCTCTGTCTCTCTCTGTCTCTGTCTCTCTCTCTCTCTCTGTGTCTCTCTCTCTGTCTCTGTCT
>NW_027186073.1:870566-882482 GCF_028583685.1 Petaurus breviceps papuanus | reverse complement strand
TCTCTCTCTCTCTCTCTCTCTCTCTCTCTCTCTCTCTCTCTCTATATATATATATATATATATATATATATATATATATATATAAATTGATTTTAAAACCTTGAATTTCAGATTCATTCCCTTCCTCCCTTGTCACCCACCCTTACTGGGAAGATAAGCAGTTCAGTATAGGTTGTACATGTGTGGCTAATGCAAAACACTAACATAGTAGATATATTGTAAAAGGCTGACTATATTTCCCTCCCTCCTATCCCACCTCCCACTTGTTTTATTCTCTACTTTGATCCCATCCCTTTTCAAAAGTGGGTGCTCCCAACTTCCCTCCCCCCCTGCCTGCCCTTCCTTCCTCATCCCCCCTCTCATCCCCTTCTCCCCCACTACTCTCCTGGAGGGTGAGATACGCTATTTATTGTGTATTTCATTCCCTCCTCAAGCCAAATTCAATGGGAATAAGGTTGATCCCTTCCCTTTTGCCTTCCTATTATTCCCCTCCATTGTAACCATTTTCCCTTGCCTCTTCTATATGAGATAGTTTACCCCATTCTGTCTCTCCCCATCTCCTCTCATTATATTCCTCTCTCACCTCTTAATTTCACCTTTCAAGTATCATCTCTTCCCATTAAATTTGTCCTGTGCCCTCTGTCTATGCATACCTGTAAACATATATACACACATTCACATATGTATTTACATGCCCATATATATATATATATATTTGTATTCCCTTCAGCTACTGAGAAAATTTTCATAAGTTATAATTATTGTTTTTCCATGCAGGAATGTTAATAGTTCAACTTTGTTAAGTATCTGAGTACGGAACCGATCCTGGGTCCTCCTGACTCCGGGGCCAGTGCTCTTACTCACTGTGACACTTAGCTGCCCCAGCAGACAGTCTTAAATGTAGTGACACTTTAACACAGCCTCTAGGAGAGCAGAGAAGTGGGAAGTTGAAAGAGAAGGGTTACAGGGTGCCCACTTAGAGATGGGAAACTCATAAGTAGCTTTCACAAGGGAGAACATAGTAGCAGAATCTCCGGGAACCAAGATGGTGTGGTATGCAGTAAGTTACTATAACTGTCCCATATTCACCTCCAAACAACCATAAAATAGCACCCCAAAACTAATCCTGAAACAGCAGAAGCAGCAAAAACCTGTTTGTCAAAGTATGCTTAATATCTCATGTCATAAAAATGTGATTTCATGATGAATGAGAGAATATATATTGAAATCTTTTGAACTCAGTGACAAATTATATTTTAAAAAATTAAGAAAAAGGAGGATACCAAACATCTTTCAAATATTTAAAAAGTTATGATTTATGTCAGAATAAATTCAATTAATTTACTTTTCCATACAAAATTCATATATATATATATATATATATATATTAGAGTAATAAGTGTTACAAATGATTAGTCTATTTTTGCTAAGATGGATGTGATTTATGAAATAGTAATTTGGGGTGGGCATGAAGAAATATCTCAGTAGTTTTAATAGATAAAGCAAATAGTGGAAAACAATAAATTGTCCATTTATTTAAACTGTCAGTGAGTCCATGGGCCCTGGAGCACAGCAAATCCCATTCTCCATTAGGGACCCCTCTGTTCTGTACCCATGCACGCAGTATCAGGCTTTCAGTGCTAAAGAAGTCTATGGACTTTCACTCTTTTTTTATAGGACATTCCAAAGTTATTTCATGCCACTTGGAATTTTAGAAGAAGAAACAGCAAGAAACTGAAACACTTCCTTTTAAAAGATCCATTGATGTTGAATCATTGTTCTTGAATAAGACTAAAAGTGAACAGAGAAATGAGGACTAGAGAAATGTTCTATGTAAGCAACTATTATGATTCCAGAAGATCAATGAAACTCAAGGGGGAAAATGAGACGTTTTTTCAGACATGGCCAATGTTTCAATTTATTTTACTTGACCTTGACTATTTGTTACAAATAGGTTTTGCTTTTCCTTTTCATTTTATTCTCAATTTTTAAATGGTAGGAGAAAAGACTATCAATGTAATTCAAGGAACATTTATTACTCACCTTGCCATGGACTGTGATAACTTCAGGGAATATAAATAAGAAAAAGAAACAGTTAATGTCCTCAAGGATATTAGAATTTAATAGAAGAAAACAACACACAAAAAGCAGCTGAAAACTGAGGGCATCAAACATGAGTGAGTATCTCGGGGGGGAATGGGTAGGATGGAATAGTCCCATGCAATCAGAGCCAAGCAGAGCCACTGATAGAAAATGGAGTTACCTGAAAGGCTATGAGCACAGGATTAAGGAAAGCTTTTGAAGGAGTGCAATACTGTCAGTTAGAGGGAAGAGGTAACAGAGAGTGAATTGAAAATTTGTTGAATAATAACTATGGACAAAGTTTCCAAAAAAGAAAAGAAAGCAGATATAGTCATTGAATTATTATTATTATGTTTTCCAGAAAAGAAGTAAAGCAAAAAGGAAATGCAAATAAAAAGGAAAGCAAAAATTAAAAAAACATATTTCATGTAATAAAGTTTTACAGTTTCATGTGCAATCCACTTTTTTTTGTCTTATTTTATTAACTTCGTATTTTTTTTCTTTTTTGGTGTTTGTTAACTTTGTAATAAAACAATTAAAAACGTGAAGAAATGTTTTATGTGATTGCATATATATAACATATCTGATTGCTTACTCTCTCAGGGAGGTGTAGTGGAGAGAGGCATAGTGTTTGGAATTCACAACAATAAAGAAATTAAAATTATTTTAACATGCAATTTGGGATTTATACACACATGTAAAGAGAGAGACAGAGACAGGGACATACAGAGAGACAGAGACAGAGAGAAGATAGAGGCAGAGAGAGACAGAGAAGAGACAGAGATCAAGAGAGATAGAGAGACAGAAGAGAGGGATAAAAGGATCCAGGACAGAGGTTAGGAGGATTCCAATTCAAATAGCTCAACACTTGTATGGTAATCCATGGCACTATGTACAAAGCAGGTCAATAACATTAGTGCAACAGTAGAAAAAGAATCATGAAAGAGGGATTTCAGGAAAACCCTTATAGGGGAAAGAATGAGGGTTTGAAAAGTTATTATTTAGACCAAACATGAAATAGAGAACAATTTGAAATGCAAAATGGATAATTTTGATGGCATTAAATTGAAAAGTTTTTGCACAAACTATGCCAATGAAAACAAGATTAGAAGGAAAGAAGAAAACTGGGAAAGAATTTTTACAATCAGCATCTCTGATAAAGGCCTCATTTCTAAAATGTGAACAGGTAGTTTTCAGAGGAAGAAATTAAAGCTATCTATAGTCATATAAAAATACTCTAAATAACTACTTATTATAAAAATGCAAATCAAAACATCTCTTAGGTACCACATCACACCTAAAAGATTGACTAACACGACAAAACAGGAAAATGATAAATGTTAGAGATGTGGGAAAATAACAACACTAATTCATTGTTGGTAGAGTTGTTAACTGATACAACCATTCTGGAGGGTAATTTGGCACTATATTCAAAGGGTTATAAAGATGGGCATACCCTTTGACCCAGCAATAGCACTTCTAGGGCTATATCGCAAAGAGATCATAAAAATTGGAAAAGGACCAATATGTAAAAAAAAAAATAAATATTTATAGCAGCTCATTTTGTGGTGGCCAAGAAGTAGAAATTGAGGGTATGTCCATCAATTGGGGAATGCTTGAACAAGCTGTAGTATATGAATGTAATGGAATACTATAAGAGATGATGAGCAGGTGGACTTCAGAAAAACCTGGAAAGACTTATATGAACTGATGCTGAGTGAAGTGAGAAGAACCCAGAGAACACTGTACACAGTAACAGCTGCAGTGTGCAATGACTGACCTTGATACATTTAGCTCTTCTCAGCAATGGAAAGACCTAAAACAATTCCGAAAGACTTATGATGGAAAATGCCATCCACATCTAGAGAAAGAACTATGAAGTCTGAATGCAGATCAAAATATACTACTTGTTCTCTTTTATGGGGAAGGATTTATGGAATTTCCCTTAGGAACTGGAGTTAGTCTTTTTGTTTGATAGTAGAGAGCAGTTTTTACAGGAAATGAGCACTATAAGAAGCAGGAAATTGGATTCTTGTAAATTCTAGTGAATTGCATATTCTTGGGGAAAAGGACCGATAGGACTTGCCCTGAAAGTAGCTCCAAAGAATTCTGGACAGGGATGTCATCACATACAATTAGATAATTAATCAGTTGGATAGTTTTAGTAATAACAGAGATTCCCATTTGGCCACTCCTTTATCTTTCCTTAGGTATTTAGCTTGCCGAGAATTTTATTTTGGTCTCTTTGGGCACTGTCCCCTAAGCATCTATTTCAAACTTGTGCTAAAGTGGAGTGGGTTTTATATTCCTTAGTGCCTTCTGAATCTGCCTCTCCATGACATGTGACACCTTGGCCACATGCAGTGAATTTATTCTTCTGAGTAGGTTTCAATCACAGTAGAAAAGACATCTTCTGTATTTCTAGAAAGGCTGGATCAGCATTGAGAGTTCTGAAGAATCTTACATTTTGTGTAGAGTTGAGTGAAGAGATTTCTCAGACCTAAAATCAGTAGAATGTCTCCATATCTAAAAGACAAGGTCATATTTGAATCACTAGGTAGAAAATCGTTCCAGACATGTCCCTTTGGCTGACAATGAACAGGAATTTCAGAGAGGGTCTGAGAAAGAATGCAATTGTGTGAGAGGTAGTGGGCAAGCCTGGACACGCTGTCAGCATGAATTCATTACTTCCCAGGTTTTAGGCAAACTATGTAAGATATTTTGGATAAATTTTCAGCAGCAACCTATCAAGGATTGTCTAAATAGTAAGTATCTTTGTTTTTTCAATATCTTTTAAATCTTCTTTACCTTGTTATTTTGTCAAAACTCTCTGTATGTATCTGTGTGCATGTGTGTGTGTGTGTGTGTTCCTTCTTAAACATGATCACACATATTTACATGTCCTCACAAAAGGAATTCTGTTTGTGGAAATAACACAATAAAAATGAAATATGATCTCTAATTTGTCATTTTATTCTCAACTGAAAATTTATTAGTTCTGTCATATGTGGGAATAGTGTTAAAATTGTTTTTCTTTGTCCTCTAATCCATGGTATTATAGATTTTGAGCTGGAAAAACATTAGAGGTCATCAGGTTCAATCCTCTTAATTGTTTAGGTGAGAAAACTGAAGAACAAAAGAGGTTAAGTGACTTTCCTAAGGTCAAACAGATGTTCAGTAACAAAGCCAAGTTTTAGGTGAAAGTCAAATATAGCATTCTTTCCACTATAACATGTTGCTTTCAACTATGAATTAAAAAATCTTCCATAAAAGCTCATTGAACATGACAAGATCATTGCTTTATTTTCCTTAGAAAGTAAGATAATGTGGAATGAGAATAAGAGAGCCTGCCGTTAAGTTCTGTCTTTGGCATTTAGAAGCCATACGACACAGGACAAGTGACTTCCCTTCTCTATATCTGTTTCTCAATGGTTGAAATGAGGAAAATGGACAAAATAATCTCAAAGTTTTGCTTCAGTTTTAAATTCTAGAATCCCTTAACTGAATTCATAGAATGAAAATGAACTTGAAGCTTGAAATCCCCATCTTGAAAGGAGGAAAGAGAAAGACAATTTCTCAGAGGAATGAGGAAAAGATGACCTCTGAAGTAATAATGAAGAATGTTATGAAACAACCTAGAAAAAATTATATAAAATTTCACTAGAATCCCCTGGGAACTTGTCTTTCTATCAGATTAATAATAATGGATAAAATTTGTAAAACAGTTCTTCCTATTATTAACCTGAAATTACTGTCCAAAATACAGAAGTAAATCACTGCCCTCAACATTGAAATAGTAAGTATATACATCTATATCATTCTCCCAGTGATCACAATATATACTTAATTATTATTTATTGAATGGAAATTAAACACTGGGGATTTCATGAAAGAAAAGGAAGGAAATGAGAGGAAGTAATAGCCACAGAATCTTGAAGACTTCTTTGGTCTCCATTTTTTTTCCTGATATTTTCTAAAGAAATATCATAGAAGTGAGTCTTGATTAGACTATGATAAATGATAGGGAAGGGAATCTAAAATAAGTGTGGAAGCTATAAAAGATTCCCATAAAGCATAGTATGAAGCATGGTTAAGAGAATCAGAAAAAAAAACAATGAAATAGAATCAGTGAAGTTCCAAGAAACAGAGGAAGTCAGTTGATTTCATCAGGATAGGTGAGCATTCAGAATAATGCCATCTGTTTATAATCTCAATGCTATAGATAACGAATTCAATTCCATCCTGTCTTTTACTCTCATATTTCTTGAGCCTTTGCCCCACATTTCTTCTTGCCTGCTGATGAGCGGGGCTAGTGAAAGTCATGAAACTGAGCTACTGATAAGACCCAGGATATGACTATCCCTGTGTATGACCAAGATAGAAGAGAAGACCATGGGATTTAAGATGACTGAGGAACTAGCAAGTTAAGGTATTTGAGGAATACCTGTAGATATGTATGTAGTGATTTATCATTACCAAAGTACTAATATCTCTGATAAAGTAGAAAATAATATTTAATAAAACTGTAAGCCTTTAAACATGAGGAACATTCAAGCTTAAATAGAGCATGTATGATATTGCTGGCCAGGTATACTAGGCTTGATAAAGATACACACAAGATAAAGAAGGGAAAGGAATAAACTAGGATATAATGTTTACTATGTGTCAGACACTATGGTAAGCAATTTTTACAAGTAATTTCTCATTTGAGACTCATAACAATCCTACAAGGTAGATAATATCATAAGCATAATTTTACAATTGAGGAAACTGAGATTAAGTGTCTTATCTAAGGTCACACAGCTAGTAAGTATCTACGGTGAGACAGTGAGAAAAAATAAAGTAGAGACACCAACTTTAGGGAAAGAAATAAGCAACAGTGACTGAGGTTGAAAGTGCAGAATAAGGGAATGCTTAGGTATATGAGCCAGACATAAGGTGGCAGAAGGAAGGGGGAGGGGGTGTTAGCAATGTTCCAGTATTGTTTCCATATTATCACCATCATTGAAATGTGAGCCCCTTGAGTGCAAAACCTGTGGTTTTTGTTGTTTTTTAAACTTTTTTTGTATCCTGAGTACTAACCAAAGTGCCTGACACAGAGTAAGCACATAAAATTGCCTATTGATAGATGACTGATAGAAAGTGTGTGTGTGTGTGTGTGTGTGTGAGTGCGTATGTGTGTGAGAGACAGAGATATAGAATGTGTCAGAGAGACAGACAGACTGATGATAGATTGGTGGACAAACTGATTGATACCAGAACAAGCTACAGAAGGGGTGTGTTATAGTACAAACAACATTAGATTTGGATATAAAACAACTGTTTGTACTCCGATCTGCTCTTTATTATCCTGATGTCTTTGGACAAATTCCTTCACCTCTCTGCTCAGTTTCCTCATATGTAAAATGAAGAGTGGATCATATGATCCATAAGGACCTTCCCAACTTTAAGTTCTATTATCTAATAACCCACACTGGCAAACATTTAATTCCTTTCATAAAATATTTCAACATAAACTATTAGCAATCTTTTTCTTTTCTTATCACCTATCCTCCCTAGAAATATAGGATAGGTAATAATGACAGGAGATTAAGTGTGAATGACAGGAGAGCATGTCCTTAACCTCATGGTTACCATTTAGTAAATGTATATGGCACATACAAAACTGGAAAATTCGTGGTGATATATGGTAAAAGAATCAAAGAAGCACAATGTGCTGTTAGGTTGCAGGCAGTGAAGTTTATTACTTACTAGAGGACTATGATGACCTCCCTATTAGAGATAGGCAAACTGAAGCTGACTTAAATTAAGCATCATGGAATAGGTTGGGATGGAGGTGGGGGAGGGGAATGGGATATTTCATGCATAAGGAAGGAAGACTCTGAGCAAAGTATAAAATTTGAAGCATATGCTGAAGTACATGTCAAGTTGCTTTGTCTTGACTGCAGGGTACCATGTACAAAAGATGGTATTATAAGATAAGCCTAAAAGAGAATAATATTTATATTTTTAATATAAAAAGAGGAGATTGGGGGGGCATAATCACAGATGACCCTTAAATGATAGACTAAGGAGAAAAAAGTTCTTATTTTATTTGGAGGCATATGGAACTTAACTGCAATCAGTCTTGTATTTTATTTGGGTGTATATATATATATATCTTATATATATTATATATAAGATATATATATATAATCTTAACCCAGTTGGGAAGATACTTAAAACATCAACTGTATCATATTTATCTTTGTGACCCCCATTATACCTACTATAGTAACATAACAGCATCTTTAAAAATGTTTCAATAATTGAATGAATTAATTCTAATACTTCATTTCTCTTCCATTTCAAGTGTAGCCCATACATAAATTTTCTGTTTCTTTCTTTTTTTTGTTATCTTCCCTTTTATTTTTATTGCAGGTCTACTAAAGAAGAGAGAAAACAAATATGAAAAATCACACACAGGTGACAAAGTTCATCCTCCTGGGCTTGTCAGATGACTCAGACCTTCAAATGGTCATTTTCTTCTTTCTCTTACTGGCCTACATCCTCAGCATTGTGGGGAATGTGACTATCATCATCCTCACCCTGCTGGATTCTCACCTCCAGACCCCAATGTATTTCTTCCTCCGAAATTTCTCCTTCTTAGAAATTTCCTTTACAACTGCTAGTGTTCCCAGATTCTTGGGCACCATCATTACTGAGGACAAGACCATTTCCTACAATAGCTGTATGGCTCAGTTTTTTTCGTCATTCTCTTGGGAGTAACTGAGTTTTACCTTCTAGCTGCCATGTCCTATGACCGCTATGTTGCCATTTGCAAACCCCTACGTTACACAACCATCATGAGTGGCAGAGTCTGCACACTGCTTGTGTTTTGCTCTTGGATGGTTTCATTTATTATCATCTTCATAGTAGTCATTCTGATGCAGAAGCTTGACTATTGTGCTAATATCATTGACCATTTCATTTGTGACTATTCTCCCCTCTTACAACTGTCCTGTACAGATACACAATTCTTAGAAACAATGGGCTTTTCCTGGGCTGTGGTGACTCTTATGTTTACACTGGCATTAGTAATTCTGTCCTACACATATATCATCCGGACAATTCTGAGGATCCCCTCTGTCAGTCAGAGGAAAAAGGCCTTTTCCACCTGTTCTTCCCACATGATTGTCATCTCCATTTCTTATGGCAGCTGCATCTTCATGTACCTCAAACCCTCAGCAAAGGACAGAGTCTCTTTGAGCAAGGGTGTTGCTGTGCTGAATACATCAGTAGCCCCAATGTTGAATCCATTCATTTATAGTCTAAGGAATCAGCAAGTGAAACAAGCCTTCATGAATATGATACGGAAGATTGTATTTTCTTCAAACAAAGGAAAAGATTTGTCAACCTGAATAAAAAGATGCTATTAGAAGTAAAGATTTCTGACAGTGTGCCCCACGGTTGTATCACCTCATTCCTATCTCTGTATATTTTTCTTTCTGATACTTCAAGACATTTTTTAAAATTTGCAGATCAAATTCATGCACCAAATTTGCTTGTATTTAATTTGTATACATTTATATATGTATGTGTTGTCTTTTTCAACAGAATATAAGCTCCTTTAGGATAGGGACTATTTAATTTCCTGTCTTTATATTCTTTTTACATAGCACAGTGCCTCATGTAAAGTGGGTAGATTATTTTTTAAAGATATATTTAAATTCTTATTGGTTGATTAATTTTTAGAAGTGGGTATTCCTTCCAATAATCTATTTCACAACATGTCTCTATCTAAAAAAAAAACATCCTTCTTTTGCTATCTACTCCCCAAAAATGAATCATTGCTTTATACCTTACTATTGATAAACCTCACCGTTATGAAGACCTTAATCAAATACTTTCTGCTTTCATAGGACCTAGAATCATAGAACATAAAATCTGTCAGAACTTATGTTACAGTAGCATAGCATTTAAGACGTCACTGTCACCTCCATATGTAGACAAGGCTTTACAGTTGTTTCCTGGACGATTGTTTTTCTTAGACAAATGTTCGAGTCAATTTGTAAACTCATCAATTTAGGACTTTGTGCCAATGATGCACATTGCAATTCATCCTGGCCTGCCCATATTGTGGGATTCTTGTCCATATTCTCCTAAAAGATTTTTAGAGGAAGTTCATTCACCCAACATGCTGGAGTTCTTCCTAGCTTTCTTATGAAATCACCAAGGCATGATTAGAGCACACTGATGACTTATCTGACATCCCTTGCTTTTGCCACAGAACTAGTCCATTTTCTTTTCCTATCACAATATATCTTAATGGCATCTTTACACTTATGTATCTTTAGAGACTGCTTAGTATCTTGCAGGTCACTCACATCTACCACGCACCACTTTTTTCTCCTTTGTGTGACTTCCATACAGCAATATTTCATGCAGCATCACTCAATACCTTTCCTTCCATCCTGCCCATTAGTCTCTTAGGTGACAGAAGACTCAGACCCTAATCAGTTACCTCTGCAATACCTCTTAGATGCTTTTAGCTTCCTTTCTCACCTGCCACCAACTATTGTCCCTTTGGCTTTTGTTCTCTTCTGCAGTAATAATTATGTGGAGGTTTAAAGCAAATGTGAACATATAGAGAAAACTCTCTGCAGTCCTTCTTCAAATTCTTTCATCCCAATTCCCCTCAATTTCACCCCAGTCACATCCCAGTCCAATACTTTCTACCTTTTCCACTGAGTCCATTGCAATCCATTCCACATTTTACATACTACTGCTCATTCATCACCTTTTTCTCTCATGAACCTTCCACACTAGCTTTCATTTAGACCATGCTCCTCTCTGTAGTACTGGTTCACTTTGTTTCCCCATACTCTTTCAAGTTGATCCTAGAGAAGGAGGCAGAAAACTCCTTGTTCTTCCTTTGCTTCCTTGTGTACACTTTTTTTTAAAGTCTACTCAATTAAATTTTTCCACTCAATCATAATTATGGTACCAGCCCCAGATCATTCTTCCTCCTTCATGAAGGAGTTCAACAATTGGTTTACCATCTTCTTCTCTTGCCCAACTCCTTTTAATAGATAACTTTACTATTCATGTAGATTCTCCCTGAATCTACCTAAACTGCCTTTGTCTGAATCTCCTTAAACTCCATGACCTACCCCTTCACTCCCCCTCAGACACATTAGGGATATTTATCCACTAGATTTTGTCATTAGTACACTATTTCCCTAATTAGAAACCTAACTTTCCCTTACTTGATCATAACTTCTATTCATAAAGTCCTGTTACACTTCTCCTTCTGCTTCATCCCTACTAAACATATCCATCTTCCATATCATGACCTTAATTCAACTACCATTCAGTATTTCTTAGGCCCTTATCCCCGTTATGATTTTCCTTTACTCCTTCCAAAGTTTTAAACTGAGTGCTAGCCTTTTCAACTCTACACTGTTCTTGAATCCTCTGTCCCTTTGATATTTTCTTGCCAAACCTTAGCCCATCATAAGCCTCTTCTTCTCCTCATTAGCTGCTGAATGAAATTGGGAGTAAATCTCACAAGTGTCTAACTTGACACATTATAAAATCATGTTATCAAATAGGAACTTGGCTTTCACTCCAGCAAGACAGTACTACTTCCCTTACTGGCTAAATTCTTCCTTTCCTTTCCTTCCTTCCTTCCTTCCTTCTTTCCTTCCTTCCTTCCTTCCTTCCTTCCTTCCTTCCTTCCTTCCTTCCTTCCTTCCTTCCTTCCTTCCTTCCTTCCTTCCTTCCTTCCTTCCTTCCTTCCTTCCTTCCTTCCTTCCTTCCTTCCTTCCTTCCTTCCTCCTTTCCTCTCTTCCT
>NW_027186073.1:865372-870466 GCF_028583685.1 Petaurus breviceps papuanus | reverse complement strand
ACTTAATGGCCATATTCCTGGCTTAGAGTGAATGTCAATGGTAACTGTTTCTCTTTGGAACAGCAATCCTCAGGGTCTTTCCCTCCTAGCCTGATATCTTTCTTTCTTTTTTGCTAATTAAAGGGGCCATCCCTTGACTCACTTCTTAAAAAACCTATTCACTGAATGGGTGTCACCTCACCCTAAGGTGAGGTCTTGAAAAGGCCTTAGCCTAAAAGGTCCAGGGTCTCTGATTTCATTCTGGTCATCTCCAGTCATCCTGATGAATATCTGGTCACTGGATCCAGATGGCTCCAGAGAAGAAAGTGAGTTTGGAGACCTTGCACAGCGCTCCCTTACTCATATCAAAGTTAATTGCAAGTCATGTCATCATTTCCCTGATACCATGGTCCTCTTTGAAAACAAAGGACAAACACAACAAATGCTTTCATTCCTCCTTAAATGATTCCCCTATCCCACTCCCCAGAGAAGCTATCCCCAAATCTCTATTTTCTTCTCCTCTGTTCTTCCTCAAATCCCTCACATCTCCTCCGTCCCCACCTCTCATCTGAAGATCTTGCTTCTCTTCCTGGAAAAAGATGTGGCCACTCAACATGAACTTCTTCCCCTTTTCTCTTCATCTCAAAAATTCTTGCAAGCATCTCACACTTTTTGTTCCTTTCATCATTTTTTAAAGCAATTGGGGTTAAGTAACTTGCTCAAGGTTACACGGCCAGTTATTTTGTGTAGGTGTTAAGTATCTGAGGCTGGAACCGATCCCAGGTCTCCTGCCTCTGGGGCCGGCACTCTTATTCACTGTATCACCTGGCTGCCCCCATCATTGTGTTTTATGAAGAACTGGCCCTGCTCCTTGCCACAGTCAATCTATTTATCTGTGAACTTTATCTTGCCTTCAACCAACTTTTCCTCAAGATTGTGCCAGCAATATTCCCGTCACTAAGAATCTGTTATCTCTATCAACAGGTTCCTTCTTTACTATATTAAAACATAACAAGTCTTTTCCATCCTTAAAAACATCACTAGACCATACCATTCTCTCTTTTTAAAATTTATTTTTATTTAAAAAAATTCTTTTTTATTTTTTCCAATTTATTTATTTGTTTTTTGTTTTCAACATTCATTTCCACAAGATTTTGAGTTAAAATTTTTCTCCCTGTCTTTCCCCTACCACTCACCCCAAAATATCAAGCCTACTGAATACCCATTCCCCCAATCTGTTCTCTCTTATATTCTCCCCCAATCCTACCCTTAACTTTCTAGTAAGGCCAGATTGATTTCTGTACCCCAGTGCCTGTATATCTTGTATCCCAGTAGCATGTAAAAACACCCTTTTTTTAACATTTATTTTTGAAACTTTGAGTTCCAGTGTCTTTCCCTTCTTCCCTCCTCATCCACCCTCACTGGGAAGACAAGCAATTTATCATAGGTTGTACATGTGTAGTTATGCAAAACATTTCCATAGAGTTATATTGTGAAAGACTAATTATATTTCCCTCCATCCTATCCCACCCCCCACTTATTCTATTTTCTGCTTTTACCCTGTCTCTTTCAAAAGTGTTTGCTTCTAAATACCCTCTCCCCCAATCTGCCCTCCCTTCTATAATCCCCCTTCTTATCCCCTTCCCCTTGCTTTCCTGTAGTGTAAGATACCCAATTGAATGCATATGTTATTCCCTCCTTAACCCAAATTCAAAGAGAGTAAGGTTGACCCATTCCATTTCACCTTCCTGCTCTTCCCCTCCATTGTAACACTACTCTTTTGCCTCTTTTATATGAGATAATTTACCCTAATCTATCTCTCCCTTCATCCTTCTCCCAATATATTCCTCTCTCACCTCTTAATTTTATTCTTTAGATATCATCCCTTCCTATTCAATTCATACTGTGCCCTCTATCTATGTATACATGTACACACATATGCACACACAATATTTATACACACAAACACCCTCCTATACATATACATGTATTTATACATACATATATATATATATATATTCCCTTCAACTATCATCATATTGAGAAAAGTCTAATGAATTACAATGATTGTTTTTCATGTAGGAATGTAAATAGTTCAATTTTAATAAGTTCCTTATGATTTTTTTTCCTCTTTACAATCTCATGCTTCTTTTGCTTCTTGTATTTGAAAGTCAAATTTTCTGTTCAGTTCTGGTTTTTTCATCAAGAATGTCTGAAAGTCCTCTATTTCATTGAATTGCCATATTTTCGCCTAAAACATTATATTCAGCTTTGCTGGGTAGGTGATTCTTGGTTTTAGTCCTAATTCCTTTGACCTCCGGAATTCATATTCTAAACCCTTTGATCACTTAATGTTAGAAGGTGTGAGGTCTTGTGTTATCCTGATTGTGTTTCCACAATACTCAAATTGTTTCTTCCTGATTGCTTACAGTATTTTCTCCTTGACCTGGGAACTCTGGAATATGGCTATAATATTCCAAGGAGCTTTCTTTTGGGGATCTTTTTCAAGAGGTGATTGGTGAATTATTTCGATTTCTATTTTGCCCTTTGGTTCTAGAATATCAGGGCATTTTTGCTTGATAATTTCTTGAAAGATGGTGTCTAGGCTCTTTTTTTATCATGGCTTTCAGGTAGTGCAAAATTTTTAAATTATCTCTCCTGGATCTACTTTCCAGGTCAGTGATTTTTCCAATGAGATATTTCACATTGCCTTCTATTTTTTCATTTGTTTGGATCTATTTTATAATATTTTTATTTCTCATAAAATCATTAGCTTATATTTGCTCCATTCTAATTTTGAAGGTATTTTCTCTTCAGTGAGCTTTTGAAATTCCTTTTCCATCTGGTAAATTTGACCTTTTAGGGCATTCTTCTCCTCATTGGCTTTTTGGACCTCTTTTGCCATTTGAGTTAGTCTACTTCTTAGGGTGTTATTTTCTTCAGTGTATTTTTGGGCATCCTTTAGCAGGCTGTTGACTAACTTTTAGTGATTTTCTTGCATCATTTTCATTTTGCTTGCCAGTTTTTCCTCCACTTCTCTTACATGATTTCCAGAATCCTACTTGAGCTCCTCCATGGTCTACGACCAAATCATATTTTTTCTAGGAAACTTTTGATGCAGAGTTCTACTTCATTATCCTCTTCAAGTTCCATGCTTTGATCCTTTTTGTCCCCCAAAAAGGATTGTATGGTCTGATTGTGCTTCCTCTGATTGTTAATCTTGCCAATTAGTTCACTTTTGAGCTGTTTGCCATGGTAGAACTCTGCTTTCAGAATGGAGAGAGTTTTGTCCCAAATTCTTAGTATTTTTTGAAGCTGCCAGAGCAACTAGTTGAGCACTCTCTCTACAGCCCCAACAATTTCTGGCACACTGGTCACACACCCCAGGACCACCACCCAAGACAGTGTTCTAGATCCAGGGAGGTCAAAGCAAGACAAATTACCCTCTGAATGGTCACTTGGTCCACCTACAATCTTCAGGCCAGGAGCTCTAGAAGCAGTCACACGGCAGCAGCTGCAGCTGCCTGGCCTCCAACACTTCTCACCCCTTGGGAAGAGGCCAGATTGCACTCTTTTTTCACCCTTCCAACAGAGTTCCCCACTGACTTTTTACTTTGTCTTTGGTGATTATGGTTTGAGAAGTCTGGAAATTGCCACAACTTCTGGTAATTCAGTCTCCTGAACTCTGCCCTGGCCAGTCTGGGCTGCTGCTCAGGGCCACCCTGGGGCCATAAGGACTGTGCTCAGCTCCCAGTATGCTGTGATAGACCTTTCCAGTTGACCTTTCAGGTTGCCTTCATTGGGAGATTTGTTTCTCTCTGTCACTGTGGATTCTGTAGCTCTAAAAACTGTTTAGAGCCATTTATTTACAGGTATTGAAAGTGACTGGAGCCAGAGTCCATGCCAAGTTTCTGCTTTTACTCCACCATCTTGGCTCCACCCTCCCCTACCATTCTCTTAAGCTATCATTCCGTACATTTCCTCCCTTTCTACTCTACCTTACCATGTGGATAAGTTGAATAGAAAAGCATTAACCTCGTGACAACCACAAAAGAGGGTAGATACATAAGTCAAAAATCTACTCTGTTACTATTATCAACTCTAAATTTCTGTCTAGTTTAATCCCTATGTCAGCCATATTAATTTAATCCCAAATATCTAAAGTAAGGAGCTTTCCCTGGAGCCAAGAATAATTGGGTTTGAGTCCTGCTTTGGACTGTGTGATCCCAGCTAAGTCACTTTACTACTAGATATTGCTGATTCTCTTTGCTAGAGAGAATTTCCTCACCTTGGAATTTCCTCTAACAAGGAAATCACAGGTTTGGTCAAATCTGATCTCTATCTCTATTAGAGCTAACTTACTAAAGTTTATACTCCATAATTGATTTATTTTTTTATTAAGAAATTCTTGTTGTTACCTTTTTCACTAAATATTGCCTCCTTGTAATTTCACTATTTCTCTCCATGGAAACACAATTCATTAATCTCTTCTCACTAATTTGAAATCTTTGACTTTTTTCTTCCCATTGCCTTTCATATCTAATCAAGTACTAAGAACTGGCCATTTTGCTTTTCTAATATTTCTCTCAGTCATTTTTTCCCCACTCCTATGTCCCTTGTAAAAACCATAAATATCACCATCCCACATGATGACATTAACTCCTAAGAGGAATTCTAGCCTATAATTTCTACTTTCTCTAATAATCACTTTTTGTAGTCAGACCAATCTTCCTAATACACATGTGTTTATCAGCACTTTGTTAATTATTTTCTATTCATTCAATAAACAGTTTGCTTTGTATATACTTACTTGTATGTTATCTCCTCAATTAGATTGTAAGCTACTAGAGAGCAAGGATTGTATTTTTCCTCTTTTTTCTATCCCTAGTGCTTAGCAGAGTGCTTGGCACACAGCCCTTAGTAACTGTTTATTGATTGATTGACATTGTGCATATACAAAGTAATGTCAAACAGAACACCAAAAAGCATCTATCAGAAACAGGGGTGGGCAAGGGTAAACAGTCATTGGACTGTATCCAAGTAGTCTTAAGGATAATAGAAGGAAGCTCTGAGCACACTGGAAAGAGCCCCTGTGGGAGAGTTATAGGACAGGGA
>NW_027186073.1:837920-865362 GCF_028583685.1 Petaurus breviceps papuanus | reverse complement strand
TATGTATGTATGTATGTATGTATTTATGTATGTATGTATACACACACAGTGACCATCATGGTACATTCTAAGTTCCTCATTCCTCATATAATGAAGAGTGGTTGAACTACTTCTCAGGCAAATTCTACAATTAGATTTTGTGAACTTGACTACAATTAATCTAAATTCTTTTGGGACAAGATCATGCCACTAAAGTCATCTGAAATAATCTCGCATATTGCAGATATGAAATGAACATTAGAAATTTAATTCCAGAGCATTTTAATAAAAAATTTGTGAAACTGTCTATTGAAGAATATTAAAAATAGAGTTATGAGTAGTGAGTGGTGATTTCAAATTCCATTCCTTGGATCATGGCCAGAAGCAGAAATATGTAACAGGAAAGGAGAAAACATCTCCATTCATCACAGGGAAAGAATTTTAACTTACCAAAGAGGATTCATACTTTCTCACTCTTTCTAGGGGATACCAACTTTCAAGGGGACTAACTTTCCCTTGGAGACAAAAAGTAAAGGCTAGAGATTCTTATCAGAACTTTCTACATTTCTCCCCATCCTCTATCCAGACTTCCTCAGGGAATCCTACATATCAACTTCCTTTAATTCAAGGCAATATACAAGGCAATATATAAAGAAATAGTATCATTTAGAAGATGTATACCTATCACTCTATCATTCAATATTCTCCTTATTCAGTGATATACCTTGATACTCATTCCATATCTTCAAATATTCTCTGAACGCTATCCCTTAAGCTTCCTTTTCTAAATTTTGTGTTATTGTAGATTGTGTTGTCTATTATTTGGTGCCTAGAGAACATGTATCTCTATGGTCCCTTTTGTGCTGATCCCATGGGTTTCTCATTTAAAATGTACAGGAAAACATCTTTCACTGTCCAAAAACTTGAAAATGCCTTACATTCTCTTCCTGTCATTGCAATGCTTTCATGCTATTAATTATTCAGAAAATATTTTCTGGAGTTGGATGGGTCAGGATCTCAGGGATGGGGCAGTGCCTGGACTGGGAGCGTAAAAGTGAGTTGGTAAGTGTTCCCTTAGGCTGATAAGAGAGGTATCTGCAAGTGGCCTTTTAAAGCTATTTGAGTATGTGAGAAATAGGTTTGGGGAGGATGTTTAACTTATAGAATTATGAAATTTCCATAAAATAAACATCAACCAATCATCTCAATTTATGCAAACTGAAGCGGATATCCAAGATTAAACTTGAAACTGATCAGTCAAGAATTGTCAGAAAACTGTATGATCCTTGTTTGTCATCTCATTTCAGTATTTTTTCTAATTTACTATACAGCAGAAAATCATGTCATGTCTACTCCCCCTTTATGTATGTAACTGTTATCTGATATTTCCTAAATGAGAAATTGATCTTTTTACTATGATAAACACAATATTGGAATTTCCCATAGCTCCTACCTTGACAGATTTTTTTCTGCCCTGGGATCAGGCTTATAAGTGATCTTCTAAAATATTATGTTGTATTATACTGGTATCAGCTTTCTAGCACAAGTGCAATTAGTTCCTGTCTATTCCTGGTCTCATGTCTGTTAGCGAGTCTAAAGGATACCAACAAAGTTAGCTTAAAATGTTAAAAGCTTAGGCAATCAATAGAAAATTTCATACATCTAGTTGGTTAATAGACATTTTAAACCAGGGGTTCTTATCCTTGTGTGTGTGTTATGGACCCCTTTGGAAATCTGATGAAGCCTATGAACCCTTTCTCAGAATAATGTTGGCTACCTATATTCATTGTTTAAGGAAAATTATCTGCTAAATTTCCTTTACAGGATGATGAAAATAATAGTGTAAATTTTTCTCCATCCAGGCTTATACTCATTCCTCAGAAATACATGGACCCTAGGTTAAGAACTCCTATTTTAAACTACAATAATTACTACTTTAACTTGAGTATAAATAGCTTGTTATTTGGTTCTGCAATATGAATTCTGTATATAGGGCTAATACTGACCACCTTAACTCAGGAAGAAAAATTTAATTGTTTTATTTGACTGCACGTATTTGTTATAAAGTAGGGTTCTATGGGAGAGGAGTAATTAATTGGGAAGTGACAGTAATGTAAAACAAATTTTAAAAGATAGTAAAGAGAGGAAAGTCAGGGAGGCAAAAAGGAAGGAAGGCAGGGAGGGTGGGAGGGAGAAGGAAGAGAAGAAGGAGGAAGCAAGGGTAGAAGGCAGAAAAGAAGGGAGAGGAAGATGGCGGAAAGCAAGAAGAAAGAAAATGAGAGAAGAGAGAGAATAAATGAATGGTGGAAGAAAGGAAAAGAAAAAAAGCATTAGAGAAGCAACTTATGTTCTCCTGATTCTAGGGGAATGTTTCCTTGACATTTTGGTGGGAGGACACTGTAAAACAATGACATTAAAACATTTCACATAAATAATTGTTTGGAATATCATGAAGAAAACATATTTCAAATAGCAAGAACAGAAGCCCTGAAAACTATGAAGAATCTGGGAATCAAATTATTAGTGACAGATAAAGATTTAGGAAAATGATCTATATATCATATAGACTGTTCATTAGCAACAAATGTTTCTGTGAACAAAGGGACCAATAAAATACTAGCCATCAGAAGGGGTGCCATAGGATCATAGAATTGGAATAATAAGGACCTTAGAGATCACATAAGGCTTAACACTGATGTTTGGAGAAGGCTAAATGAATTGTCTAAATTCATATTGATAGTAAGAAGAGGAAATTGAAATGAAAAATAAAATATCCTTTTGCAAAAACTATATTTTATTCCTACCTGCAAAAATGTACATTTCTGCTCTCCATTCTGTAGAGAAAGACATAATGAAATTAGAAAAGAGAAATTAAAGTGTTTGAAGGAATAAATGGAGTTATATATGAGCATATTAGATTAATGAAGACTCTAGTCTAGAAAGATATTCAGCACAAAATACTATAAAATCTATAAAATAAAGGATGATAATTGCAGAAATGTGGAATTGCTCAGCAAATTCCAGAATGTTTCAACTGGGGAATATACCAAGAAGAGTTTTTAAACAGGTAAATTTATAAGCAAAGGTAAGTTTAAAATGTAAATAAACAAAAGTATTATTTTACATATAAGGTAGTAAATCTGAGAAGTGCTTTAGGTTAAAAATAGAAATGTGCCCAAGGAGTCTGATAAATTTATAAATGAGTAATCCATGAACAATTCATTGAAAGCAGAATGCTCCGGGGAACATTTCTAATTCTTTAAGGTCAATATAATGGAGAATATCCATCCCACTGGGAACTAGATACAGTATCAAGAAAAGGATTTTGAAGCATAGAGATATTTTACACTAATCTTTGCTTCCTTTCATCATTCTCTAATGGTTCTCTGAATTTAAGAATGTGAATTTAAAGAAAAAAACAGAATATAGGTAGAGTTGACTTATAAATTGAGAGGAAAAATAGATTATGGGTTTTTGCAATACCATGGTAAAAAGTATTAAGAGAGGGGGACATTGGCACATATTGGATAGGGAACTACTAGATTTTAGAAGACTAATATTTAGTTTAGAGAGATAGAACAGCATGTTGAAAAGTACAAAAAATAGAGACTTGAAACATAATATAGTGATGAATACAAAACAGCATAGAAAGACTTAAATTAACTAATGCAAAATGAGGGAAGTGGGGTCAGGATAACAATATACACAGTGACTACAATAATGTAAATGAGAAAAAAAAGAACCCACACAAAATAACAAAAGCTGAATCTTGTGAAATCATAAAGAACAATCTTGGCCACAAAGATGTATAAGGAAGCACTCTGTCCTTGTTCCTTTGCAGAAGTTGATGTTCATGGGTAGGGAATATAGCATATAATATCAGATTTTCCAGCTTTGCTCAAAGTATTTTTCCCATCTCCTTGTTTTTTTGAAAGAAATTCTTTGTTAAAAGGGATTGTTCTCTAGGTGGAAAATGGGGAAGGGAAAAAATATAAGAAGAAATCTAGGTGATTAAAAGAGCATTACCAATGAAAATCTATTTTAAAGTAAGAAAAGTAGTGTGAAAGTGTGTAGGGACTAGGAAAGAACCTCTCAGAAAATACAAGAATATTTCCTATGACATCATCTGCCCAGGCTCTTAGAGAGAATTTTCTTTTCTAGTTTTTGAAATCATGCAAAACTTAATTCTCTGTTAAGCACATTGCATGATGATGATGAGGCAAGAAAAATAAAGAAAATGAAAAAGTATGCTTCGATCAAAGCTGATCAGTTTTCTTTCTGTAGGTTGGTAGAATTGTTCATCATAATTCCTTTGAATTGTCTTGGATCACTGTATTGATTAGAGTAACTAAGTCTTTTACAGTTGGTCACTGTTATAATATCTCGATTACTGTGCCTATTAGAGGATATCCTATAGAGAAAATAATTGTTCTTAATAAGAAGATGGAATTCTCTTTCATTAACTTACTCTAAAGCTTTCTTTCCTTTGCCTCAATTCTGCAGGTGATAAGAAGATAAATAAGGCCTCACCAAAGAAGAAAAAATGAAAATGAAAAATCATACATTAGTCACGGAGTTTATACTGCTGGGACTGACAGATGATCCACAGTGGCAGGCTGTACTTTTTGTCTTTCTCCTTCTTACCTACATGTTGAGTGTGACTGGGAACCTAACCATCATCACCCTCACCTTGCTGGACTCCCACCTGCAGACTCCCATGTACTTTTTCCTTAGGAATTTTTCATTCTTAGAAATTTCCTTCACATCTGTGTGCATCCCCAGATTCCTGATTACTGTTGTGACAGGAGATAAGACCATTTCCTATAATGGATGTGTGGCTCAGTTGTTCTTCTTCATTTTCTTGGGGGTGACAGAATTTTACCTTCTTGCTGCCATGTCTTATGACCGCTATGTTGCCATTTGCAAACCACTGCATTACACTACCATCATGAGCAGCAGGGTCTGTATAATGCTTGTCCTTAGTTCTTGGTTGGCTGGGTTCCTGATCATCTTTCCACCCATCATCCTGCTGCTACAGCTAGATTTCTGTGCATCTAATGTCATTAATCATTTTATCTGTGACTCTTCTCCCATCCTGCAGCTCTCATGCTCAAATACACGCTTCCTTGAGCTGATGGCATTTCTTTTAGCTGTGGTGACACTCATGGTCACCTTGACCCTAGTGGTACTTTCCTATACATACATCATTCAGACAATTCTGAAAATCCCTTCTGCAAGTCAGAGAAAAAAGGCCTTTTCCACGTGTTCCTCCCACATGATTGTTGTTTCTCTCTCTTATGGTAGCTGTATTTTCATGTACATTAAACCCTCAGCAAGGGAAAGAGTGTCTTTGAGCAAGGGAGTCGCTGTGCTCAATACCTCAGTTGCCCCCTTATTGAATCCCTTCATTTACACCCTAAGGAATCAGCAAGTGAAACAAGCCTTCAAGAATATGGTTCAGAAAATTATCTTTTCTTCCAATAAGTAAAAGTTTTTTTGATATAGAAACTGCAAAGGCAAAATTAAACTAAAATCAGAATTCCAACAGTTTGCACTATCTCACTCTCTTCCCTACTCTTCATTTCAATTAATAAAACATACATTGACCCCTTTTATTTTTCTCCTAATGCCAATTCTTGCCCTTCCTTAAACTGAATTGTTCTTTTCTTTCAGAGTCTTTGTCGGTCTCATCTACACAAAAAAAATCATTCCATTTGAACTAAAGACAGAGTTTGAATTAACTCCATCAAGTGTCAATTCTGAAAAATCAGGGAACCTATGATAGCATTTAATGACCAACTAGTTACTGTGTCTGCAATAAAAGTAAATTGCTGGCCTTGCATGCCTTCTGCATGAGCGTCACTTCTTAGTAAAAAAAAAATAATACTTTTTATTATTGTTATTCTCTATATAAAAAAATGAGCATTTCCATATACAAATTAGAACAGAAAAAGGAGTGTACATGAAACCATTCCTGAGCTCCCTTAATGCTAGTTCTTACCCTCTGAGATACTGAACAGATCCCATATGTCTTCTTTGCACATAGGTGTTTCTATGTTGTTTCTCTCATTTGATTGTGAGCTCCCCCAGTTATCAAACTGTGACTTACTTCAAACATGTACAAATTATAGGTATGGGATCTTGGATTTAGGGCTCAGAGGTCATAGTTATTCTCCTTTTAAAAAATGTTTTCAATTCATGGAATACAACAATCATTTCCATAATATAGTGAAATAAAAAATGAGTGCACATGAAACTGTAAAACTACTATGCACAACTTGCTATTCCTTTCAAATATGCAACAAAATTATCATGTAAATTTCTTTTATTCATTTTTTCTTCCCTACCCCCCACACCCTAGAGATGTTTACCATTAAACATAAATACATATATACACATTTATATATGTACATATATATATACACATCATATATGTAAAGCTATTCTATATATACTTCTATTTGTCAGTTCTTTCTCTGGATGCAGACAGTGTCTTTCTTACATATAATTTGTAGTTAATTTGCATATTTATAATAGTCAAAATAATTTATTCACTCAGTCATTCTTTAAAAAACTCATTGTTATTATATGCAATGTTCTCTTGGCTCTGCTCACTTCATGCTTCATTATTTTGTGCAAGCCTTTCCATATTTTTCTAAGACCATTGAGCTCATCATTTCTTATAGCACAGTAGTATTCCACCATAATCATATACTACAACTTGTTTGGCCATTTACCAATGAAATGACTTTCCCAATGTCCCACTAATAGGAAGTGGCCAAGACAAAATTTGAGCCAGGTTCTTCTGGAAAGTCCAAATTGGGCGCTCTCTCTTCTCTACCATCTTTATTAGAAGTGAAGTGATACTGAAATTGTTTTCCTTTTTAAAATGCTTTGGCAAGTTCTATTTGAAATGTTACTTTACTGACTGAGACATCATACATAAGGATAATAAATCATGAGATAATGAAAAGAGCATTTCATCTGGAGTTAAAAGACATGGGTTCGAATATGGGCTCTATCATTTATCTGCCAGTGGGACCTTGACTATAATCCGTGTGCACCTCAGTTTTCTCATTTCTTAAATCAAGGAGTTGGACAGAGATTTTCATTAAGGACTATTGTTCCTGTAACTCTTTTTTAAGGTGCTAATTTGTATCTAGGTAATTATTTTCTGTGAAAATTCGTTTTATAAAACAATCTGCTTTTTAATCTGTTTGCTTAGCTACTTAAAAAAGTTTATTTTGTTTTAAAATAAAGAAGAAAAGTGTGCTTTTGTCAATCACATATGAAAACAGATTTGTGGTATAAGTCCTCTTTTAGAGCCAATGTGACATGACCAACTAACTTCTCAATCTAGTGGCAGAATACCCCCAACCTTTGGATTCCATTGTTCTGTTGATTGAACAAACACTGTGAAAGTGGACTATTCAAATTGAGGCATTCAAGTAACAAATATCAAGTGTCACAAGATAGGAAGGAAAGAGAAATATCCTTTTTGGTAGAGGACATGGATGGATCCATGAATTATGAAATTCTTTAGTTCACCCCCACCCCCCCAGCCTGGTATTACTGATCAGAAATCAGTAGCATTGTATTGGGGATTATTGAGATCAAGAGAAAGTAGAACCCCTGAGTCTTATGGAATCTTGCCATCAAGCACCTGACCCTATATTCTAATGGCTCTTTCCTTTCCAGTAAGAAAATGTAGGGCAAAATCTCAGATTTCTGGTTGCCTCCTTGGGTAAAGAAAATTCTATAAGAACCAAGGATGTTGGTAGCATGAATGACATGACAATCTATTTCTGTCTCAATTCCTTGAGCTAAGTAACTGATGCCTTCATAAGCATCTTTGGACTTAGAGTTGCCAGGAACCTTAGAGGCAGAGGTGAACTAAAGCCAGATTATATAGTCTCAAGATATCTTACTGTTAAATTTTCAGTATGTACATTTACACCTTGGAAATTGGTAAATACTACAAATAAAGGCTTGGTTTTTTTTCAATTGTCCAGACTTATGAAAATAGGGAAAATATTAATAATGCAGGTTAAACTTGTGTCACACATATATTTTCCCCAGAGAGCTGGATGTTTTTACTAGCACATCATTGTTTAGAGGTAATCCTGAAACCAAGAGAGATGAAATTACTCCATGTCAAAACCCTGTATTATCCATATCGGAGCTGGATCACGGACATGGCACAACTTTGGGAAGATGTTTTGGAGGGTTGATAAAATTATAAACCCAAAGTACAATAGTTACTGAGTGTGTTAACTCAGGTTGATTGTATAGATTTAATGCTAGAAGGTACTTCACAAGACATGGAGACCTACCCTCATGTTTTATAGATAAAGAAATAGAGACTCAAGCACACAAAGGCAGAGCTGGGTTTGAAATAGGCCTCCTTGATTTCAGCATCATTGGTTTTTCCAGGGGACCATGATGCCATGTTTAGAGACTAGTCTTCAGTTTAACATTTTTTGCCAAAATGGATACTCTAGATCAATTAAAGGACTTTAAAAAATGAATACCATCTTCCATTTGTTTCCAGAATGCATTTCCCTCTTCATAGCTAATAGAATAAAAGAAATATGTTCCCCTCTCATGAAGGTAAAATATGAGAATATATTTATGCCTCTGCCCAGAGAGATCAAACTACCTGAATTTCTTAGATAATGTAATTCTGTGAGTTCTCAGCACTGGATAGTGAATTGTCTTCCCTTAAAATTTCAAAGAAATATTTCTTGGAGGGGAAAAAACAGAATCTCAGAAAATGAACTATGTAGAATTGTTTTATATGAAAAGGGGGCATATGAGAGTGCCCTTTAGCACTGAAGATTGTCATGTCTACCTTTAATGAACATAAATGCACCATTTAAGCCTAGAATAGCAACCCTCCCCTCACAAAACAGCATTAGCCTATTGCTTCTCAAGTTTTAACAAAGAACATTGGAAAATGTAGGTTGTAACTTTTAACTGTAACTATATTGATGAGAAAACTTCCTCGGGACATATGATTGGTAAAATTTCTTTTAACAACTAAGTAAAAACCATGTAGCACCAGCAGTACTAGAAAACCTTGTTATCCTGCTGGCATCCATGAATAAACCAAATGACAAATCACTGGGAATTGCATATTTTGTTATTTTCCCCCACTTAATAATATTTTATTTTTTTCCAATTACATGTAAGGATAGTTTTAACATTCACTTTTAAAAGATTTTGAGTTCCAAATTTTTTTCTCCCTCCCACTTCGCTTCCCTCCTCCCCAATACAGCAACCAATATGATATAGTCTATACATATACAATCATATTAACATATTTCCACATTAGTCATGTTGTGAAAGAAGAATCAGAATAAAAGAGAAAAAAACACGAGAAAGAAAAAAAAGATAAAATAGCAAACTTCAATCTGCATTCAGACTCCATAGCTCTTTCTTTGGATGTACATAGCATTTTCCATCATGAGTCTTAAAATTGTCTTAGATTTTTACACTGCTGAGAAGAGCTAAGTCTATCAAAGTTGATCATCACACAATCTTGTTGTTGCTGTGTACAATGTTCTCCTGATTCTGTTCACTCAGTATCAGTTCATATAAGAATCCCCAGGTTTTTCTGAAATCCACATGCTCATCATTTCTTATAGCATAATAGTATTCCATTACATTCACAATAGCACAATTTGTTCAGCCACTCTCCAACTGATGGGCATCCCCTCAATTTCCAATTTTTGGCCATGACAAAAAGAGCTGCTATAGATATTTTTGCACGTGGGTCCTTTTCCAATTTTTTATGATCTCTTTGGAATACAGGCCTAGTAATGGTATTGTTGGATCTGCACAATTTTATGGCCCTTCAGATATAGTTATGAATTTCTCTCCAGAATATATGGATCAGTTCACATCTCCAACAACAATGCATTGGTGTTCCAATTTTCCCAAATCTCCAACATTTATGATTTTTGTTTTTTGTCATATTAGTCAATCTGATTAGTGTGATGTGGTACCTCAGAATTGTTTTAATTTACATTTCTCTAATCAATAGTGATTTAGACTCCCAGTGCTTCTTAAATCCCTACGGAGTTGTGACCTATAGTTTAAGAAACACTGCAGGGGTCACAAGGGGAAAAAGTTTAAGAAGCCTTGAATTTCAGAGCATTTTTATGACTACAGATAGCTTTATTTTTATTTCATCTGAAAGCTGCATATTCATATCCTTTGACCATTTACCAATTGGGGAATGACTTGTATTCTGATAATTTTGACTCATTTCTCTCTGTATCTGAGAAATAAGGCCTTTATCGGAAACGTCAGTAAAAATTGTTTCCCAGCTTTCTGCTTCCCTTCTAATCTCAGTTGCATTGGCTTTGTTTGTGCAAAAACTCTTTAATTTAATATAGTCAAAACTATCTATTTGCATTTCATAGTGTTTTCTGCCTCTTGTTTGGTTATAAATTCTTCCCTTCTCCATTGATCTGACAGGTAAATTATTTCTTGCTCTCTTAATTTGCTTATTTGGTATTGCCCTTTATATCTAAATCATGTACTCATTTTCACCTTATCTTGGTATATGGTGTAAAATGTTGGTCTATGCCTAGTTTCTGCCATGTTATTTTCCAGTTTTCCCAGCAGTTTTTGTCAAATAGTGAGTTCTTATCCTGGAAACTGCATCTGGGTTTATCAAACAGTAGATTACCATAGTCATTGACTACTTTGTCTTGTGTACCGAATCTATTCCATTGATCCACCACCCTATTTCTTAGCCATTACCAAATAATTTTGAATAATTTTTGTGCTTTATAATATAGTTTTAGATATGGTATGGCTAAGCCACTTTCCTTTGCATTTTTCACTGGGCAATTGCATATTTTGATTGAGAAATTGCTTAAAATATGCAAGTCCAGAATATTTTCCCATTTGTTTTGTGAATCACACCAGACCAAGAATATACACATGGGTAAAATAAACTAATGGAATAAACTCATAAGAGGAATCAATTAGCCTTGTGAACTTTCACTGACATAGGATAAAAGGTATTGTAGGAGACAATTCCCACTTGGGACCTCAAAATACATAAATCATGGATCTCCCTCTAATACCCTAAACATTCAGATCCTCAACCTTTTCATTTCCATTGACCTATCCCTTCTCAGCCACATGCAAAGATGGGCATACTTTGATCTTGTCATCACCCACAAATATACCATCACCATGTATAAGAATGCTGAAACCCCCCATCTGACCATAATCTATTTCTTCTCTCCCTCTCCTTCCCACTTCCCTTACCAAACCCTACTACCTGAGCATATAACCACTTCCAGTTCCTCCACTTTTCAGTTTTATTCCAGGTCATCTCTCCTACACTAGACACACTTTCCTCTTGCCCCCATCTTGATTACTTGGTGAAGCAGTTCAGTTTTACACTGTCCTCTTCTCAAGTCCCTGTGTCCCTTAGCATATCACTGACCATATCTTTCCAGCCTTCAGTCTTGGATGACTCAACAATTGCTTTCACTCAAACACATGTGCTGTTAAACATACTTAGAAAAAAACACATAACCATTCCACTACAGATTTATGTTACACAACTTCAACTGGGTCCTCACTCCTGCAAGGCAATCCTTCTATATCTGCCTTACCAACTCATTAACCCACTTTACAGTAGCTTTTACAAATCTTTAGATCCCTCATTAAACCTACCATGGGTCTCCCTCCCCTTCCACCTTCTCAGTTTAGAAAACTACTTCATATCTTACTGAAAAAAAAATTAAGGCCATTGACCAATGGTTCTCTTTTCTCTTCTCTTCCTTATTTCACATCACCCAAATGACTTTTGCCATGATCTCTTCCTTCACATCTGTCTCCACGATAAGGTGTCCCTTCTTCTTGCCAAGGACTACCCTTGTACATTCAGTTTTTTTACATTCCATCTCATCTTTTCAAGCAGGTTTCCCTCTCTTACATCTCCACTCTCACTTATCTTCAATATCTCTGTTGACAAGTTCCTAACCTACATAGGCTGCATGCCCATATCAACTCCATCTTTAAAAAAAAACCCTCATTCTATCTTTTATCCCTCCCCTATCATTTTATATCTCTTCTATCCTTTGTGGCCAAAATCCTTGAAAAGACCATCTCTGATCAATGCTTCCATTTTCTCTCCTCTCACTCACTTCTCAACCTTTTTCTAATTACTTTTGAAGCTCATCCTTCCAATGGAATTTCTCTCTCCAAAGCTACAAGTTGCATCTTAATTGTCAAATCCAAAGGCTTTTTCTGAATCCACAATTTCCTTGATCTCTCTGAGGTCTTTGACCCTAGTGATACCTCTCCTCTTTAATGTTCTCTTCTCTCTAGGTTTTTGAGATGCCACACTCTCCTACCTTCCCTCCTGCCTAAGTGAACTCATTACCTCTCCCCCTAAACCTTTTCTCCAGCTCTCTTATTACTGTCAAAAGCAACACCATTCTCCCCGCCCCTAAGAAATGCAATCTAGATTTCATCCTTGGCTCTTCATTATCTCTGATACCCGTTCTTACATATCTGATTCATTGTCAAAATCTATCAATTTCACCTTTGCAACATCTCTGGAATATGTCTCCTTCTCTTTGGTACTGCCACCACCCTGGTTCAAAACCTTATCAATTCGAGCTTGGACCACTGAAACAGCCTGCTGGTAGTTCTGTTTGCCTGAAGTCTCTCTCCACTCCAATCCACTCTACATTCAGATGCCAATGTGATTTTTCTAAAGTCTTTTCCCTTCCCTTCCCCCAGTAATTTCCAGTTGCTCCCTATCACCTCCAGAATAAAGTACAAAATCCTTGTCATGCAAAGCCCTTCATAACTGAACCATCCCCCTACCACACACACACACACACACACACACCTATCCAGTCTTCACATTTCTAAGCTTCTTACACCTTACTCCTGTCACATTCTCTTCCATTTAGACATGCTGGCCTCCTTCATGTTCCTTGAACAAGATACTCAAATTCTCAGGTTCAGGTATTTCTCAGACTGTTTCCCAGCTTTAATGCCCTCTCTCCTCATCTCCATGTGCTGGTTTCCCTGCCTTTCTTCAAATCCCAATTCGAATAGCATTTTCAACCGGAAGCCTTTACCAAACCCTCTTAATTCTAATGCCTTCCCTCTTTTAATTATTTCCTATTTTTCATATAAAGCTTATTTGTACATATTTGCTTTCTTGTTGTTTCTTCCAAGAAACACTTAAACATAAACATTTAGAATTAATATGAAGGCCTAAAAAGTTTTTATTATGTCACAAGTGAATCCCAAAACTTCAAGGGGTGACAATTATGGTCTCAATAAAGGTAGAAGCAAAAAGAAATAAGGTGAGAAATTGCATCACACTTAAAGACACCTTAGATAATAACACAGTGGTATTAAATAAAGACACACTAAATACCATAGCATCTACATACCTAAAGAAAAGCTAACTGGATTACATGGAGAAATAAATGCAAAATCATCCCCTTTCAGACTTAAGTCAATATAGCCAATCAATCAATGAGATTAGGTAAAGACTTCAATAGAATTTTAGAAAAGTTACCAATGATAGCACTATGGTGATTACAAAATGTGAACCTAAAGCTGTGTGTCTATTTCTTAATTTTACATTAAATCTTTATAAAGGAGTACCATGTTCTGAGTCCCAAAAATCTTTTAAATGAAACAGCAAAGAAAAAAACACATTAAACGCATGCTTTACTTTCCATTTAACAATAAATGTAAAATTAAAAAATGTAATTTGATAAAAAGGTTTTAAACTTTAACATAGATGAAAAAAATATATAACTCTAAACAATGTGTGGGTCAGAAAATGAATCAGAAAAAGAATATATAATTTGATCAAGGAAAATTACAATGAGAAAATACACAAAAACTTTTGAAAGGTATACATTAGGAGCAAATGTATATCTCAACATTTTTAACAATAAAAGACATAAGGAACAGATGGATGAATTGGATATTCTATTAAAAAATAGAAAAGAGAAAAATCAAAATATCTTAACAACATATAATGATTGAAATTAAAGAAAAGACAAATAAAATTTATCTATGCAGCTAGGTGGCACAAGGTCTCTTTGTGACGTAGGAGATAGGAAGACCAAGGTCAAATCTGGTCTCAGAGACTTGCTAGTTATGTGACTTTGAGCAAGTCACTTAACCTCTGTCTACCTGAGTTTCCTCAACTGTGGGTATAGTAATAGCATCTAAAGTATAGGAGAAATAAAGGTTGTTGGTATTTGAGGCAAACAGAGTTAAGTGACTTGCCCAGGATCATACAGCTACTAAGTGTCTGAGGCCAGATGTGAGCTCAGGAAGATGTCTTCTTGCCTTCAGGCCTGGCACTCTATCCACTATGCCACCTAACTGCCCAAAAATAAATTTAATATGCTCAAAAATTTAAAAGAATTCACAAGAAATGAATGCAATGAAAGCTCTTAAAGCATCATCCCTTTATTAAGGAAAAACTGTTAAAGCATATTAACAACAATTAAGAATAATTGTTTTCTTACTGACAATATCTACCTAAAAGTTAATATGGTCATGATTTATAATAGAGATAATGGAGACAATAATGGAGACAAAATGTATGTAATGGAGACAAAAATAGAGACAATAATGGTGGAATAAGGATACCTATTGGGGCAGCTAGATGGAAAAGTCGATAGAGTTCTGGTCCTGGAGACAGGAAGACTCATCTTCCTGAGTTCAAATCTGGCCTCAGACACTTACTTGTTGTGAAGCCTGGGGCAAGTCACTTAACCCTGTTTAACTCAGTTTACTCATCTGTAAAATGAGCTGGAGGAAGAAATGGTGAATCACTCCAGCATATTTGCCAAGAAAGCCCCAAAAGGGATCATGAAGAGTTGAACACAACTGAAAAATTATGAAACTACAAAGGATAAACATTATCACCACGATTATTTGATATGATGATAGAAATACCAGCTGTTACAATTGAACAAGAGATAGAAATTGAAGGAATAAGCCAAGAAAAATAAAATTAATTGCCTTTTTACAGATGATATGTAAAGATATTCAGATATTTGACTAAAAGTAATTGAAATTTAGTAAATTGAATTTACTAAAGTAGCAGGATATGAAATAAACCTACATAACTCATTTTCCTTTCTATATCATAAGGAAAATACACAAAGAGCAAATATCTATTCAAGAAAACTACAGAATGTATGAATATCTCACAGTCAACATACTAACACAAACAGAAATTATATGAATATAACTATGAAACCTTATAAAAATAGGAGACAAATAATTAGAGAAATACTAAACTCTCTTGGTTGAGCCATGAATATATTAAAAACATTTATGAAGTAGTTAATAATGCAAAACACTTTCTTAAACACTAGAGAAAAATTTTAAAAAATACAGTCTTACTATTAAGTACACATACTAAATGGGAGAGAAAACATAAAGGAAAGTTCAGATAGGGTGGATGGAAAGACCCATGTGTCCCCAAGTGTTCAGCAGCAAGTCAGATGGTAAATCCTAAAAGTGGTCGGGTCACATCAGTTGGGTTAAATGATGTTGTAATGGGAATATAAATTTTAAAGATCTTCCCTTCCCCTAGGCTAAAGTACACCTGGAGCCTGGGGTGGGAGGCTTGTTTTTCAGTAGATACTTTTTGATTGGCCAGTGGGTCCAAAAGGTTGTTACATTCTCTGATCCAGGAGAAGGCTATATAAGCCCTGATGTGAGGCTTTGTTTTGGGGGCTCACTTTGAGAAGTGTTCTGTGATTTGATCTGGATTCTGGGAAGCCATTGTCCAGAGCCCCCCGGCTTTGAAAAACCCAGATGTTGAAAGCCAGATGTTGATTTGGTATGGATGTAATGGTTGGACAGTTTGGAAAGCTGTCTACTTGATCTGTTTCTGTCTTGATAATTCTGCCTGTATACTTTGAAGTTCAGGGTGCTGACCTTTTTCCCCTGAACAAGGTAAACGATATATGTTTGACTGATTAAAGTAAGCTTGTTAATCCATTTTGAGTTTCTTTCCTTTATCAAAGCAGATCCAAGAACCTGTGGTGGCAGCAAACCCTGAGGATGCTTGGGGTGCTTGCTGCTACAAATGTCACTGGTCAGGATCAAAAGAACATAGAGGCAGGGCATATGGTAAGGCCTAGAGGAATTTAGGAAGAAGTAGCAAGACAGACAGATGGTAAGGCCTGGTGTTTCTACATTTCACTAGAATAAATAGAACTGATGACTGCCATCAAACCCAAATAATGTTAGAAGACAAGCTTCCCAGGTAGGTTTGGGGTGGTGTGGGGCAGAAGCAAGTGACAGGGGAAGGAAAAAAAACATCTTTGGTAATATCTACTTTCCAGTTGTTCCAGATGGGTTATGGGTGCCAAGAGAGCAGAGAAGAAGTCCTAAATTAGTTTATAGATTCAGTGTCATACCAATCAAAGTTTCAAATATTGATTTTATAGAATCATAGACAAAATAATATAGAGAAATTAAAATTCATCCAGGGGAACAAGAAGTCATGAATCTCAATGGAAACAATGAAACAAAGAAATAAAGGGACCTATCAGTATTAGATCTCAAACATGTATATGTGTGTGCATATATATGTATGTATGCATTATATATGCATGTGTGTATATATATATATATATAAACATATATAGTCACTTTTTTTTGAGGGGGGAAGGCAAAGCAGTTGGGGTTAAGTGACTTGCCAAGGTCACACAACTAGTAAGTGTGTCAAATATCTGAGGCCAGATTTGAACTCAGGTCCTCCTGACTCTAGAGCCAGTGCTCTATTCACTGTGCCACCTAGCTGCCCCTGTAGTCACTTTTCAAAAGAAGAAATTCAAGATAATCAGCATCATATAAAAAATTGTTCTGAATCACTAACAATAAGAGAAAGAATAATTAAAATAGATCTTAAATACCACCTCACACTCATCAAATTAGCAAGGATAGCAAAAACAGGAAGATAACAATTGTTGGAGGGACTATAGGAGTATGGGCACACCAACATAATATTGGTAGAGCTGTGATCTCGTCTAATCATGATAGAAGGCAATTTGGAACTATAATTCCAAAGTCATTAAACTTTATACTCTTTGAACCGACCATGCCCCTAGTTACGTGCTTCAAAGAGGTCAAAGACAAGAGAACACCCATCTGATTAAAATTATTTACAGATGCAATTTTTTGTGGTAATTGGAGGAAGGCTAAGTAGTCTGTGAATTTAATGGACTATTATTGTGCCATAAGAAATTAAGAAAGGGACAGAAAATCTTAATAAGACTTGCATGAACTGATGCAGAGTAAAGTAAGTAAAACTGAGAGAATGATATATATATATATATATATAAATGTATACATATATATGTATCTATATAATGACATAAAAGAAAACAACTTTGAAAAACCTAAGAACTCTCATAAAATTTTTTTAAATAAAAATAAAATCAATGCAATGACCAATAATGACTACAAAAGACCTAAGTATGCCTCCCACCTCTTGGTAGAGAGATAATAGAATAGAGGTGCAGAATAAAACATGTACTTCCAGAAACAACCAATATCTAAATTTGTTTTCTTTGAATTTACTTGTTTATGCAAACAAAAAAAGAAAGAAAAGATCATCAATGTAACATTTTTTTAAAAAAGTATAGGAGGAGACATTTGGCCATAAACATAGATAAGTTGTCCAGTGTTGTGAGATATATGTGTGTGTATGCGTATGTGTGTATGTATATGTATATACGAATACACACACACACATATATATATATATATATATATATATATACATATATAAACATTGTGAGGTGGTTAGCATAAGTATAATATGCTTTTACAACATTACTAGACATCGCTTGGTCTCACTTTGTCATTGTTTTGTCTCTGATGACTCAGAGTGAGTGCAAATAGCTATTGTTTCTGTTTTGACCAGAAACCCCAAGGGCCTTCCCCTCCCAGGTTGATTTTATATTTAATCACTCATTTGTGCATTCATTTGTTTATTTTTGACTAGGTAAAAGAGACCATTTTTGCCTCATTTCTTACCTAGCCTTAATCACTGAACGGGCATGGCCTCAGTCAAGCTTAGACCAGGGAAAGACCTTAGCTTAAAAAAAAGTCAGTATCCTGTTACATCTGAGGCCATCTCTAATTGTCTTGAACTATATCTTGTGGCTGTACTCAGATGGTTCTGGAGAAGAGAGTGAGATTTGGTGACCGCTCCTCAAGCTGCTATTTTCATCATTTTATAGATGAAGAAACTGAGGCTGAGGGACTTGCTCAGGATTATACATCTAGTCTGTATCTGAAGTAGACTTTGAGCCCAGGTTTTTCTAGTCTCAATTAGAGCACACTATACATTATACAACCTAGCTTCTATTCATGTGGGAGTCCTTAGAAACGAAAACATAAAAAATATTGGTTCAGACCTTAGCCTACCTTGCCAAAGACCCAGTGCCATTCATTGAGTCTTGAACACTATAACCATCTGGGACTGTTAGCTCCTACCTCTGATATTTTACCTGATGGATCAGTTCACAGGAGCACATATTTTACTAAATTTGGTGACTTTGCACAGCCCTCCCTCACTAAAATCCACTTCACTTGCAAGTCATGATGCCACCTTCTAGAGGACAAATAATGGATATCGATAGTCTGGTATAACACAGTCTGGGTAACTAGGTGGCACAGTGAATAGAGTGCCAGGATTGAAGTAATAAAGAGTCATCTTCATGAATTCAAATCGAATCTCAGGCACTTACTAGCCATGTGACCCTGGACAAATCACTTCACCTTTTTTGCCTCTGTTTCCTCATCTGTAAAAGGAGCTGGAGAAAAAAATGACAAACAACTACAGTATCTTTGACAAGAAAATCCCAAATGTGGTAAAGAGGATCCAGACATGACAGAAACAACTGAACAACAAATACCACAATCCAGCCATTCATTGCACGGTATTCAGGAAAGATCACCTTCCTCTCTTAGTATAGTACATCCTGTATTCAGATGCATTGCTTAACTTAGCTGCATACTAACTCTATCCACATTCCCCAGCCAGATACCTTCTCAGAAGTCTCTCCTTGAACCAAGATTTTTGGAATGTATTGAAGTAAATAAGTTTCACAGATAAAAGCTGTAAAATAGTGCAGTCAACTTGGTCATGGACCAGACCACAGAAAGAACACTCATCATCATCCCTATCATCATCATCATCATTTATATAACACCAAATTTTGCAAAAATCTTTGCACACAATAAAGGAGCTATTTTATTTTCTTTTTTTCCTTTTTTTTTTTTGCTTTTCGGAGGGGGAAGGGCAGGGCAATTGGGGTTAAGTGACTTGCCCAAGGTCACATGGCTGGTAAGTGTTAAGTGTCTGAGGCTGGATTTGAACTTAGGTTCTCCTGACTCCAGGTTCAGTGCTGTATTCACTGCACCACCTAGCTGCTCCTCAAGCTTCTATTTTCATCATTTTATAGATGAAGAAATTGAGGCTGAAGGACTTGCCCAGGATTATACATCTAGTCTGTATCTGAAGTAGACTTTGAGCCCAGGTTTTTCTAGTCTCCATTAGAGCACACTATACATTATACAACCTAGCTTCTATTTATGTGGGAGTCCTTAGAAATGAAAATGTAGAAAATATTGGTTCATAACTTAGCCTACCTTGCCAAAGACCCAGTGCCATTCATTAAAAGAAAGTTAAGATGAGATGAGGCTATCACTTTTGAGTCTTGAACACCTTAACCATCTGGGACTGTTAGCTCCTACCTCTGATATTGTACCTGATGTATCAGTTCACAGGAGCAATACCACAAATTTTACCAAATTGGTCCTGAAGAGGACATTGACCTGATCTAGATCAGAGAGAAGAATGGATGTACTATAGCAATCCAGACTGGATATAGCTTGCATATTATGTTATTTCACTTGGATTGTATAAGTGCCCTTACGGTATCTTATCCTGCCAGATGATCTCCTGAAACTTCCTAAAACAATTCAAATGGAAGAAATTAATTTTCTTGGCATGACACTCGTACAACATGGTATATAACATGCAATATATAATTTTTTTTTAAACTGAATCTCAAGCATAAATTTTCCTCTTCAATTTTTATCCATTACTTCCTTTTCTGTCCTCTGGGGCCAATCAGAAAAAAATAATCTAATCTCTCATGCATATGAAAGTTCTTTTGATACATGAAAGAGAGCTGTCATTTTCCCTTTAGTCAGCTCTTCTAGAGGCTGTATATCCACAATTACAGATCCTTTGGTGTGATTATTTTATAAAAGTAACAACTGGAATTCCTAGAAAGTTTAAATGGATAAAATATTATTCATTTACTCAACATATTAACCCAAACTGTAATTAGCAACAAGAGACTCGTTTCACTTATATGTTAAATCCAAAAATTAATTAGAAGCCTTTCAGTTTGGTAAAATATTTTGAATAAATGTAGAGGAAAACTGCCTTTAAACTTTTTGATCATACAATTCTCAGGTAATTGTCTTTCACTAGGTAAATAAACAATCTATATTAATGAACAGACTAAAAACTAAACTAACCCATAATATATCCTAGCTATGGGGAGATGGTATCATGCCAGCTAACCCTTATTAACAATACTTGAGGGTTTATATATCTAACTTTAAAATTTAAATAGAAAAAAATTGGTTTCTTAAATTTGCATGTGCTTTGTAAAAAAGGTCAGAGTGTTTTCCTCTCCTTTTTCCCTACTTCAAGTTTTCTTCCAACTAATTTTTCTTCTTCAAGTCAGCTAACATTAAGGTTTCTATCTCTAGGGAGAATAACAAAATCTATAATTCCTTATGCTAGCTGATGAAATGATTTTTAATGAATCCCAATGAGAATTATTAGATTTTTCTTTGGTAGTCTGCTAGAAAATGGAGAATGGATCTAAGTGTAGAATTATCTCTGAGGTCTCAGAAATATCAATTTCACCATTTTGCAGAGGGAAAAGGAATCAAGATGTCTTGATAGGCCCTTAAAACCTCTTTTTATCCCCATTGATAGAATCATTAAATAATATGTATGCATAGATAGATGCTTTAAAGTCATAACAAATTAACTAAACTTGAATAGTCTTTGGAGAAAGTCCCCAAGCAACCTCCAAAGGTCTGGTTCAATTTCCTAATAAGCCTTGTTCAGAAGTATAAAGTATAAATTAGTAATGGTATTAATCAACAATTGGGAAAGATTAAGAAGTCTGAACTGGATCCCCCTCGATTTTGGTGAGGAGGAGAAGTAACAAGTGCGGGGAAAGAGAGATCAAGACAGTCTTCATTGTTGCCTCAATTCTGATGTGCCATCTTTATTACATATATCGACAATTCACAGGTAGATATGGCTTGAAAATAGAGGAGTAATTTAGGAAATGCAGTAATCTCTCTAATCTAACTTTCTGACAGCAAGTCTGGCTATATCTCCCTCTCAGTGGTCTAGGAGTGTCCCTAAGAGTTTGAGGTATTATTGTTATTATTTACTTTTTGGAGGAGGGAAGGCTGGGCAATAAGGGTTAGGTGACTTGCCCAAGGTCACATGTCTAGTAAGTGTTAAGTGTTTGAGGCTGGATTTGAACTCAGGTCCTCCTTACTCCAGGGCAGGTGGTCTATTCACTGTGCCACCTAGCCGCCCACTGGTTGAGGTATTATTAATCATATTTGCTGAGGCCCTCATTCCAGTTTGTTCCCCCTATAGGTCATTTCCATTTATTAACACCCCAGCTATATTTAATGAGTTAATACCAAGAGGGAGAGATTGAAAATGAGTTGAGAGAGTGGATATGACAGAGGGGTCAATATGTTGGAAGACATGGGATGGAAGGAGTTCACTTGAACACCTAGAGGGGTTAGCCTTAGAAAAGTTCAAGGTCACTTCACTAGGTGAGACAGGGGTGAAGGAGAAAAGAGTGTCAGAAGGCACCTGAGAGATAGAAGATGAGGAAGAGGAGAAAAAAGAAAGTTCACATTCAATGGCTTCAATTTTTTTTCTTTAAAATGTGAGGCAAGGTTCTCAGCTGAGAGAGCAGGGGAGAAAGAGCCATAGGAAGTTTGATGAGGCATGAAAAATTTTGGAAGATCCACTGTAGAAAGATGGAGAATAAGTTGATAAGTGAGGTATAGTAGGATTGCCTCACAGTGTTGAGGGCTCAATTGAGGTTGTATAACAATTTGTAGTGGACCCAGTCAGAACGGTTGTGTTATTTTATTTGCCTTTGTTCAGCAACATGTGTATAGGCATAAATGGGGGGAGTGATCTGAGACTGAAACTTGACTAGGAATAATTGGTGATATGATAAGGAGGGTGGAAGGGAAAAGTATTCAAGAGATGAAACCAGTGTAGAGTTAAATTGATTCACCAGAGTTAAGATGGGGAGAAGAGAAGAGAGTGGCTAATGCTGGGGAGATGGGCTGGGGGGGAATTGAGAGATTGGATTGGAGGTCACAATGTGAATGAAGAGAAGGATTATGTAAAGCAAGGCAGAAAAAAGAGTTGAAAAACCAACAGCTAATGGTCAAATAAGTTTTCAGAATTCTTTTTTTTTAATTTTTTAATCAATTGGGGTTAAGTAACTTGCTCAAGGTTACACAGCCAGTTATTTCTGGGTTTGGTGCTAAGTATCAGAGCTTGGATTTGATCCCAAGTCATTCCAACTCTGGCGCCGGTGCTCTTACTGTACCACTTGGCCACCCCTGTTTTCAGAATTCTTGGACATGAAGGTGACAATGAGAGGAGTCCAAAAATATATTACACAAGGCATCAATATTAGACTGGCTAGCTGCAAGACTCAGAATGAACCCTACCTCCAGACTGCCTTGTGCCTTGTAGTTTGATCTTTTGAACACTGGATCACCTAGTTACAGTTACTTAGCATATTTGCCCCTTCCTGAATATACTCTGGCCACACACTCTCACATTGTGGACATAGGTCTCCTTAACCTCCTTCCACCTGCATATACATTTCTTTTTTTTCTCATGAAAATATTGTTGAGTGCTCAGAATATGCAATTTAGGTATCATATCTGTTAAGACTGATAATTACTGTTCACAGATTCTACAATTCTCCATGAGCACTGGAAATGGTACCAATTCAATTTCATTCAGCTAGATGTTTGATTGGATGTAACTACCTTCACTTCTCTCTTCTCACAATATATAGCACATTCTAGTGCAAATACTAATACCTCACTAAATACAAGAGATTCCAAAATGCCACCTCTTTCATACATGACACCATCTCTCAGTTTCTACACACTCATGTCAACTGTTTAAAAAAAACAGTAATTATTCTAAGCATAATATTAGCATTCTTTGATGCCTTGTTTTCTACAATCCTGAATCTTCAATGAACAACGGTCAGGGATCAGTTTATGTCTTTCTCAAAAAACACTCAGGTTATCTTCCAACTATGCCTACTACATTAATGACCTGCTCCTTTATAACCCACTGGGTAATCCATCATTTCAATATCTTCTAGGTCTATCAATCTGGACTGGCCCTGAAAGGAAGATCTGGTACTCTAGTATTTTTACTCTTGCAAAGGGAGGCTGAAGATTGGAGTATTATGGTAAATGACTAAAAACAGGCTTTTTAAGGGGGAAAATTGGCACACAACACACTTACAAGTTCAATATGCTTTATTAACATTTTCTCCATCACTTTATTAAGAAGAGACAATCAATAAAACAACAAATCAAGGACTGATTTGTTGTGTTTATCAAATTCCAAGGTATATTCATACCTCACACTGATAATTTAATGATTGTATCCAACAGGCCTGACTCCAACACACTCCTACCTGTAGAGTTACAGCTGGATCCTAAAAATCTTTGACATAGGAAACATCATCAAAATATCTGTCTTAAAGATTGGACAAAGGTCTTTACATATTTGAGATCTGAGACCTTTAACTGAGAATCTGTTCATTAAAATACCCCCCCACTATTTTCTGTTTTCCTTCTGATTTTGCCTACATTTGTTTTATTTGTACAAAATTTTCAAATTTAATGTAATCAAAATTATCTATTATACAACTCACAATGCTCTCTATCTCTTGTTTATTCATAAATTGTTTGCCTATCCATAAATCTGATAGGTAATATTCATGGGTCTGGATTGTGGTCTTGGGTGGTAGTCCTGGGTTGTGTGTGACCAGTGAGCCAGAACCTGTGTGGGCTGTAGAGAGGGCACCCAACTAATAGCTCCAGTAACTGTGAAAACCCCAGCAATTTGGGACAAAGCTCTCTTGATTCTGTTAGCAGAATTCTACCATGGTAAAGAGCTCAAAAGTCAAGTAATAGGCAAGATGAGGTAGTGCAAACAAACAATAAAATCCTTTTTGGGGGACAAAAAGGATCAAACCATGTAACTGGAGGAGGACAATGAAGTCAGAACTCCTGCATCAAAAGCTTCCAAGAAAAATATGAATTGGTCACAGGCCATGGAGGAGCTCAAGAAGGATTTTGAAAATCAAGTAAGAGAAATGGATGAAAAACTGGGAAGAGAAAAAAGAATGATGCAAGAAAATCATGAAAAGCAAGTCAACAGCCTGCTAAAGGAGACCCAAAAATACACTGGAGAAAATAACATCTGAAAAAAATAGACTAAATCAAAGGGCAAAAGAGGTCCAAAAAGTCAATGAGGAGAAGAATGCCTTAAAAAGACAAATTTACCAGATAGAAAAGGAATTTCAAAAACTCACTTAACAGAAAAATTCCTTCAATATTAGATTGGAGCAACTTGAAGCTAATGACTTTATGAGAAATCAAGCTACTATAAAACAGAACCAAACAAATGAAAAACCAGAAGGCAATGTGAAATATCTCATTGGTAAAAAACACTGACCTGGAAAATAGATCAAGGAGAGATAATTTAAAAATTATTGGACTACCTGAAAGCCATGATCAAAAAAAGAACCTAGAAATCATCCTTCAAAAATCTTAAGGAAATTTGCCCCAATATTCTAGATCCAGAGGGCAAAAGAGAAATTGAAAGAATTTACCAATCACTTTTAGAAAAAGATCCCCAAAAGAAAACTCCTAGGAATATCATAGCCATATTTCAGAGTTCCCAGGTGAAGGAGAAAATATTAAAAGCAGTCAGGAAGAAACAATTTGAGTATTGTGGAAACACAATCAGATAAGACAAGATCTAGCAGATTCTACATTAAGGGAGTCTAAGAGCTTGGAATATGATATTATAGTGGTCAAAGGAGCTAGGATTAGATCCAAGAATCACCTACCCAGCAAACCTGAGTATGATGCTTCAGGGGAAAACATGTTCACTCAATGAAATAGAGAGCTTTGAGGCAGTCTTCATAAAAAACTAGAGATGAACAGAAAATTTGGCTTTCAATTACAAGAAGCAAGAGAAGCATGAGAAGGGAAAGAGGAAAAAGACATCATATGGAACTTATTAAAGTTGAGTTATTTACATTCCTAAAAGGCAAAATGATAACCGTAACTCATGAGACTTTTCTAAATATGAGGATAGTTGAAGGGAATATATGTATATATGTATGCATGCATATACATGCATGTAGAGGAGGGAGTATGTGTGTATAAATATGTATGTGAGTGTTTGCATGTGTGTGTATATGTATACATAGACAAAGGGAACAGGAGGGGTTGAATATGGAGAGATGATATCTTAAAAATAAAATTAAGAGGTGATGGAAGAATATATTGGGAAAAGAAGAAAGGGAGACATAGATTAGGGTAAATTATCTCATATAAAAGAGGCAATTAGGGTAAACTATCTCATATAAAAGAATACTGTTACAATGGAAGGGAAGAGCAGGAATTTGAAAGGGAATGGGTCAACCTTTCTCTCATTGAATTTGGCTTAAGGAGGGAATAAAATATACATTCAACTGGGTATCTTACCTTAGAGGAAAGCCTTATAGGAAATCATGGGGGAAGGGGATAAGAAAGGGGGTGACAGAAAGGAGAACACATTAGGGCAGAGGGTACTTAGAAGGAAACACTTTTAAAAAGGGACACGGTCAAAGTAGAAAACAGAATAAGTGGGGGACAGGATAGGATTGAGGGAAATATAGTTCATCTTTTAAATATAACTACTATGGAAATGCTTGCATAACTATACATGTACAAGCTATGTTGAATTGCTTGCCTTCCCAGTGAAGATAGGTGGGTGAGGAGGGAAGAAGGGAAAGACTCTGGAACTCAAACTTTCAAAAAAAATGTTAATTAATGAATGTTACATGCAAATGTGAAATAAGATATACAGGCACTGGGGTATAGAAATCCATCTTGCTCTACTAGCAAGGGTGGGGATGGGAGAGGATATAAGAGAGAACAGATTCTGGTAAGGGTATTCAGTAGGCTTACCATTTTGGGGTGGGTGTTGGGAGAGATGGCGAAAAAACTAATTCGAAATCTTGTGGAAATGAATATTGAAAACTAAAGCTAAATAAATAAATTGGAAAAAAGGTTAATGACTACTGCCTCCCATTATCCCTCAAATTTAGGGATATGGGGGCTTTAAAAAAAACTATATATAGGGCAAAGGGGGAATCAAAGAATGGAATGAACTAGATGGCAATAGCTGACAAAAGAGAGATGGAGAAATTTCTCAAATAATATTTGGCTTTTGTTTCATCTGCCAAATAACATGACATTTGCACTGGAAATAACAGAACAAATATGATATAGTAACTTGATACCCAAAAAAGTAAGGGGAAGGTAGGAAAGGACATAATTAGCCAGAGGAATTCAAGTCACCTATTCTAGATGAATTACATTCTCTCGCATGGAAAGTATTGGTTCACTCTCAGTCAGCAATGTGAAAGATCATGGAAAACAGGAGAGATACTAAAAAGGGTTGAATGACAAATGTCTTGATTTTCAAAAAAGGGTAGAGAACAATTCTTATACTACAGGCCAGTGAAATTGACTTAAATTCTAAAGAGATAAATGGAAATATCTAAAAAACAAAGTAATGATTACAAAGAATCGCTGGGGCTTCATCAAGAACAAGTCAATATGACTGAGCTCATTTCCTTTTTTGTCATGATTACTAAAGTTCTAGTTAAAGGGAATGATGGAATACACTTTGTGGAGATTTTAAAAAACATTTTGATACAATATCTCATATTTTTCTTGTCAGGTATCGGAGAGATTTGCAATAGATGATCTTGATCAGAAGGATGATGATGATGATGATGATGATGATGATGATGATGATAGGTGGTATACAGTGCTTTAAGTTAGGCAAAGAACTTTATATATGGAGAAGGTGCTACTATTATCCCCACTTTACAGATGGGGAACAGGAAGACAAAAAGATTTCAGTGACCTTCACAGCATGGACTCTTCCTTGCTTTCCAGTCCTCCAGCTTACTTTTCTTCACTTTGTTGATGGTGGAGCCATTTTGGTCTCTTTGCTATCTAT